>NW_011503539.1:9745-9914 GCF_000495115.2 Populus euphratica
TATATATATATATATATATATATATATTTATTTTTTAATCTTTTTAATAATTTTAGATTAATGTATGTGTCCAGATCAATTTATACACACCACGACTAATCTCATGAATCCTGAAATTAACGATTATATAAATCTTTAATGGTTATTATATAAGCAATCAAGAATTCAA
>NW_011500265.1:0-12891 GCF_000495115.2 Populus euphratica
TCAATGAATGCATGTAATGTTTCCTCAAGATTTCTTCTAGGAGGTGGAGTATAAGGAGGTGCATATCCATGAGAATTTTGAAAATTATGTTGTGTTTGAAATGGTGGCTGTGAAGTTTGTGCATTATTGTTACCACTCTTCCAACTGAAATTTGGGTGATTTCTCCAACCAGGGTTGTACGTTTGTGAGTACGGGTTATGACTTGGTCTTTGGAAATTATTCAAAGCATTGGCTTGTTCATAGAGACATTCCTTAAAAGAAGGCAACGTGGGACAATCATTGGTTGAGTGTTCATTGGTTTCACAAATTTGACACACAATTTCTTGAATAGATTTTAATTGACCACTCTTTTTTAATTCTAGTGCCTCAACTTTTCTAGCTAAAGATGCAAATTTGGCTTGAAGGTCATGATCTTCCCTAAGGCTATACATGCCTCCATTAGATGTATGAGGTTGAATTTTACCTGGTGCCTCACAAATACCTGTGGTGTCCCAATTTTGAGCATTTTCAGCTAGCAAGTCTAAGTACTCCATTGCTTCATCAGGGTCTTTATTTTCAAAAGTTCCATTGCACATCAATTCCACCATTTGCCTATCTTTAGGTGTTAACCCTTCATAAAATTGTGAAACCAATCTCCATGTTTCAAAACCATGATGAGGACAGGTATTAAGTAAGTCTTTATATCTATCCCAACATTTGTAAAATGTTTCTCCTGGTTTTTGAGTAAAAATGGTGATTTGTCTTTTGAAAGAGTTTGTTCTATGAGAAGGGAAAAATTTCTTTAAAAACTGTTGTTGCATTTCATCCCAAGCATGAATGGATCCTGACCTAATATTTTGTAGCCATGTTTTAGCTTTATCTTTTAACGAAAAAGGAAAAAGTTTTAATCTGATGGTGTTCATGCTACAATTTAAGTCATTATAAGTGTTACAAACTACTTCAAATTCTCTTAAGTGCAAGTATGGATTTTCTAATTCTAAGCCATGAAAAGTGGGTAAAAGTTGAATAATACCTGGCTTAAAATTAAAATGAGATGCATCAGGAGGAAAAACAATACATGATGGTGCACTTGTTCTTGTTGGATTCATATGATCTCTAAGTGTTCTAACACGATTATTCTCATTATTCTCATTATTCTCATTATGAATTGATTGATTATCTTCTTCGGCCATGTTTTCTGAAGAAAATGATGATTTTCTAGAAAGTCTACCACTTAATGTACGTGTCCAAACTCTCATGCAAATACAAAAGAAAAGAAAAGAAAAAAGAAAAAGAAAAAGAAACAACAATTAGTAAAACAAATAAAAGTGAAAATAAAATAAAATAAAATATTTAATTTATACAATAACTTACCTCCCCGGCAACGGCACCAAAAACTTGACACGATCAAAGAGTTGATGTCTTATCCCAAGTGCAGGAATGTCAAAGTAAAATAACCCGGCAAGACCGGGGTCGAACCACAAGGAGGTGAGTTATATAAATTACAAATAAAGAAAAAGATTTAAAGAGAATAATAACAGAAAAGGAGTTGAAGAAAGTTTTGGGATGTGATATTGATGTAAGGATTAAGCAATAACAAAACATATGTCAAGGTTATAGGATTCACTAATGGTATTTCAAATAAATATAATATAAACTCTTTTTATTACTCAACTAGAAACCACACACAAAGGAGGTTCTAATCGGATGATTTCTCGTTATTAGCTCATTATAAATTACTAACATGATCATATTAATTATCTTATCTAAGTAATACCATACTTATAAATATCATCAAGCATTCATGTTGCTAGTTTATGTTAACAACAAATCAAGTTCCTATCATAATAACGATGTCGGCCGAAAACTATGACGGATCAAGCATTTGATGTACCAAATATTATACAACACAAATCTAAATTAACCATTTAATAAGCAAGGTATTAAGAATTAGTAAGATAAAAAGATAAAACATGTTAATAACAATCTTTCTTGGATATAAACATTTAAAGCCCATGTTGAGTTTATATTATACCTATTCTAACACCATTAGAGAAACCTTTTCACCTAGACATAATTAACTTAGCTAAACATTAAGAAGGAGAAAAACATAAATAAGCAATATAAGAACATAAACATAATATAAGCTAACTAAGAATAGGAAAGGAAATGAAAGAGCATAAACAAGAGATTACTATAGCATGAAAGAAAACTTGAACATTACAAAGATGTAGAGAGAAAGCAAGAAGATAACTTTGATCTGAAAATTAATATGACTAAATACATGAACAATGCCTCCTTTTATAGGCTAAGTTTCAGAACTATTGATTGATTGAAGAATTGGTGGGCATCCATTGATTTGGTGGCTGGTTTTTGACATTAATGGCTGCTGGTTTTTTGATATTGTGGGCTGATTATTGATATTATTGGCTAGCCAAAACATCATTGCTCACATCAGAATTATAGCCAACTGAATTATGAAAGTTGTGGGCAATTGTCTCAGCTTTCCAACAAAAAAAACCAGAGCTCATTTGGACTTCTAGAACTCAAGATATGAGTCAAAAACCGAATAGTGTTTGAGCTGCAGGACAGCTTCCGACGTCTTCGTTGTTGCTAAGATTTGAGCTTGAAAACGGCAGAACTGAGTCTTTGAGTCCATATAAAAGTTGTAGGTCTATGTCTTACCTTAAAATGGACCTAAATCTGATATCTACAGCTCCAGATATGATTAAATTACCGAACGGTGTTCGAGTTTGGAATGCACCAGCAACACTTTGCTAAGTTTGGCCTTCTTTTTATCCTTTCAATTTCAATCCTTAAACTCATCAATCAATCCTTTTATTTATGTGATAGACCTGCATTTAGGATGAACATTTACCATGAATTAAAGGTATATTATATTTTTAGACTTGCTAATATAAAACAGGCTTTTATTAGGAATTTAATGATACTTTAGGTGCAATATGATGATATAAATCCTTAATGAGAATGTACTTTTAAGCACTAATCAGCAACCACCCCCCTGATAAAAAAACAAAACAGAGATCTCTCTCTCTAGTCACACACTATCCCCTCTCCCTCTTATCAACATAGACCTTTCGCCCTTGCTGGTCTCCACTCACTCTACTCTTTTGAGGACACTGCATCCCTGAGCCGTATTAGTAATGCTGCAATAATGTTTCTCACCCTGGATGAGAAGAATCAACACTAAATTTTCGAAGGTGAAGCCCTTCTCTATAGAATGAATAGGTTTGACTCCCAAAAACACATTGATTTTTCTCTGATAAGTCCACTTGGAGGTGGCGGTCCTGGAAAAGTGAAAAGAAAGAATCAAAAGGCTGCTGCCTAGTGGATGCATGAGGCGAGAAGGCACAAGCTTTGTCCATCGGCTTGCACATCATCTTTTACATTTAAAACATGCCATATCAGCAGGTATGAGCCTCAGTTTTTTTCTTCTTTCCTGTATGTATATTTGGGGTTTGTTGTTCGTTCTTTTCAAGAACTTGTTTCTCTTTTCTTTAAAACAAGGTAGCTACCATTTATTTCTTTAGTCTTAGTCTTTAACATACGGGAAATAAAGCATGCTGCCTAGGTTCTTCTCCTTTCACATGAAATTAGTATGGCTGCCTTGCATCATTTTTTTTTAGCTCAAACTTTGGTGTTAGAACCTAGGCTCCCCTTTGCTCATACAGAAGTATTCCATTTTCCAGTTATAGGATTTTAAGTTTGTTGGCTTTTGAATGGTTTTTTTATGAGTTGTTTTAAGTTTTTTTTTTTGTAAATCTTACAATATTTATGATGGCTTCCTACTTTTTATCATAATGTTTGCATTTAATTGCGATGCTTGTGATTTGGACCAAATACAAAAAAAATATTTTTTTTTGTGTGTTGCATACGGCCAATACCCTAACATATTTTAAGCGTTCTTTTAAAAAAATATTGGAAGTTTTGAAAATCTGTTTTCACATGGATTTCTTAAATACAATAAAAATTATTTTCTTGCATTTTTGGATTTTACAACATGTTTGTAAAACTTTAAAGGGTATTGGCCAATATTTCAAAAAATATAAAAATCTTATTTTGAGGGGAATTCATCTATTATTCACCGCTAATGTTTGGATAAAGAAATCCTTAAAGAAAGAATATCTAAAATATTATTAGGAATAATTTGTTATTATTCACTGTTAATATTTGGATAAAGAAACCCGGAGTGGTAAATATCCAAAATAATTTTCTAGGAATAATAAATCCGCACACATCCTTGAAAGAAGCCTTGATTATAATCGAGGACATTTCATTTTTTTTCTCCATGATTTACGAGCCGTGAGAGTATAAAACACTAAGACAAAAAAAAATAGGTTTTTTAAAGCACCCTAGATTTCTAAATTTTTGTCCCTCCTCCTTGCGATTTACGAGTCACAAACTCTTGAAAAACTAAAGGGAAAATCAGCTTTTAAAGCACATGGAACCTCCTTGGATTTCTATCTTCATAAATTTAGTTTGAATCAAACCTAGAAAAACTAATGGGATTAGAAAACACCAACACGATAGTAATTATAAAACAAAAATTCTAAATTGCAGGACTTATGAATGAAATGGCCACCATTGCTAAATTTTTCATCATAAAATATGAAAAAATTCTAAATTGTCACAATTGACAGAAGGAGACTGTCTTAGAAGTGATGCTAAGAAGTTGTCACCAATCAAGAACCTGCATTGTATTATGAATGAGGTGAACAAATTAATGACTCATTTTCAGAATGTAGATAAAGATGCATTTTTTAGGAAATACGGATGTTTGATGGAAATTGCAAAGGTATAAGTTTTAAGCCCAGCTATGCGAGTCTTAGTTTATTTTTGGGATCCAGACTATTAGTGTTTTTCTTTTAAAAGCATAGATCGATTTCCCACTATAGAGGAATATGGAATGTTGACTGAGTTTCCAAACAATTTGTATAGTATTTATTTCCCTTTAAGATTTGATAAGATCATCCCCGAATTGTCAACATTGCTCAGAATTGCCAACTTGAAAAAGTTTTTGGAAAAGAATACTATTGATCTGAAATGGAGAATGCTAGAAATTGGACTGAAAAAAAGTCAGGATTAGGAAAAAAAAAGATTGATTGCCTTAGCCATATTTGGCTTTGTGTTGTTTCCAAGTCAAACGAGTGTAATGAGTTTAGAGGCCGCTGCTGCTTATGTAGAGTATGAGAATACACAAATCAATCTAGTGGTTGCTATTTTAGCTGAAACTATCTTGACACTTAACCATTGTAGGAGGACCAGAAAAGGAGCAATAAGATGCTGCTTGTAGTTGTTATATATCTAGATGGTTAGCCATATTGAAACAAAAAAACTTATCTTCAATAATTTTTATGGTTTACCCCAAAGATCCTTGAAATTAATAGAAGAAGAAGAATGGGGAGATCTAGATAACTAAGGTTGGGTTGACAAATTAGAAGGTTTACTAAATAATGATTTCAAGTGGAGAGCCTTATGGGTAATGGCAGTAAAAGTCCTAATGGGTTTTGGAAAAAGATGTTGGGTGTCATTGGTAAGGATTACAAGTTATGTGAGTTATGCTTTTGCCCTGGTGTTAAAGCAAATTGGGGGCATGCAGTTTTTTCTAAGGACTATGAGAATTGCTTAATTTTTTGGTTTGTTCAAAGATCCTATTGCACAAGAAGTTTTAGAGATCATCAAACAAGATTAAAGGATCTTGTTTTGGTTGAGATAGAAGGTTTAAACCATCTAAGTGTAAGTGAAGGATATGCAAGATGGAGAGACTTAGCTACTTTAGCCATGTCTTGTGTAAGAGTCAAATCTCCCAAAACTGTAAAAGATCCTATTAAAAGAAAAAGGGTAAATAATGAATAGAAGTTGAGAAGACAAGTGGAAAAACTTCGGATAGAGTTGAGCAAGAGCAAAAAAAGACAAGGCAATGTTGCAAGAAATGATGCATGAGCAAATACAATCTAGAGATGCAAGAATAACAAAGTTTGAGTTAAAACTGGGTGAGGAGAAGATTGCTAGTGAAGAAAGTGAGAAGGAGTTAGGAGGGATAAGTTTGGATTGGATGCAAAGTTGCTCTAAACTTGAAGCAATGGCTATTGACTTTAACGATTGCAAACGAAGCATAAAATATTACCAAGAAAAGTTTTCACAAGTTCAGTTCGAATTTATGGATAGGATAGGGAAGTATGAGGATTTGAATAAGAAATTTGAATAAGAAATATATGGAGTTAGAAAGCTGTTTGATAGGGATTATGAAATAACAAAGTAAAAGGAACAATTTTTAAGGTTGTTGAAGCAAACTTAGTGGTTATGAAGGATAGGATAAAAGTTATGAGGATAAAACTTGATAAGGAACGTCAAAAGGTGAAGTATTCGGACAAGAAGCTAGTAGACATGAAAAAACACAAGGATTAAATAGAAACCAATAACGCTGCTTTTAACATAACCAATATGTTGCTTATAAAAAAGATGATCAAGACAGATGAGTAAATGGACGAAGTTGCTGCACTTGCTTGGATTATTAGAATCAATGCGCAAAATGTAGGAGTTGTTGCACTTGCTCGAATTATTAGAATCAATGCGCAAAATGTAGGAGGTGACATCATTTGTTATCGTCAAACCCTAGTTGAAACCGATGCCTTTCTAGGGAAGATTGAGAATCGCGGCTTTACCTTCTTACCTTTGGCCAAAGAGTTTGTTGAGGAAAGGGATTAAAATATTGTATCTCTAAATATAATAAACTTATCAAGCATTAATGAAATGGGCGTTGACCCATCTTTTTATGTAAAATATGTCTCTTGGTGAATATGATTCAGGCAAAGGACTCAAAAGGTAGTACTCCTAGCAAAGCAATGTGATAAGAGGACCTATGTTTATAAGGTGGTGGCTATTATTCATTCACAAGAAGGTTGCATTCATACCCAATATACAAATGCATTCTTATCACAATCATGCATTATATCATGCAATGTCTTATGCATCTATACACGCATTCATAGACCTAGAAACATAGATCCCCTTTTTAGAATCCACAACACTCGAATAAAAAAAGGATGGAAAACGAAGAAAAGTCACACCCAAAAGCTCAGTACCAAATAAGAGCTTGAAGGAATTTGGAATGTTGTTATGCACCTAATCATTTTGCTTGAGCAAATGTTTTGAGATAAATTTTTTCCCTTTAATGATATCATGCATTTTCAAAAGCTCATCTTAATGTTTTTACACATCACTTTCCATTTTTAAAGTTGATCTTCCAAAATGAACATCTGCATTTTACACTGAGAATGAATTGCCAAACTTTAAAGAATACATAGTAGTTGTAGAAGAGGAAGAATGAGATGAAAATAGGACAATATGAACAAGCTTGGAAACCCGCTAGAGAGGAACTTGAAACCATAGATGTGGGCAATGAAAAAAATAAGAGAAAAATTAAAGATAGGGATTATAATCACTCCTAAAAAAAGAGAAGAATTGGTTACTTCGAGATTATGTAGATATTTATACGGATATTAGAGTACAAGGGGTACTGTTGGTAGAGGATGCAAATTGATTAAGCAAAAGTTGAGAAGAATCAATCTGGATGTCTTAATCAAAGAAAGGTAGAAATTGAAAAGCAGTGAAGCGTCGGTTTTTTAGAAGTAGTCAAATATCCACAATGGGTGTCCAATATAGTGGTAGTACTCAAAAAGGAAGATAAAATCAGAATTTCTCTACCATACATAGATACTTTAGTTATCAATGCAACATGTAGCTCCACATATTCCTTTATGGATGGATTTTTTGGGCTAAAATCAAATAAAAATGGTGTAAAAAGATAAGAAAAAGACAACATTTGTAACACCATGGGGAACCTTTTGTTACAAGGTCATGCCATTTATGTTAAAGAATATCGGGGCCACCTACTAAAAGGTCATGATGGCTCTATTTCACGACATTATGTAAAAAGATATTTAAGTATACGTGGATGACATGATTGCTAAATCTAGAGAGGGAGAGAATCATATCCAAATATTGAAGAAATTGTTTGGAAGACCAAGGAAGTACAAGTTGAGGCTTAACCATGCAAGGTGTTCATTCGGGGTGAAATCTAGGAAGTTGTTGGGATTTATGATGAGTGATAAAAGGATAGAAGTGGACCTTGGTTAAGTAAAGGCTATTCAATTTATGCCAACTCCCAAGGCTGAGAAGAATAAAAGAAAGTTCTTAGAAAGTTTAAAGTACATTGCTCGGTTTATATCCCAATTAACTATGACTTGTGATCCAATCTTTGATTGTTAAGGAAGAATCTCGGAATTTGGAATAAGAGTGTGAAGAAGCTTTCGAGAAAATCAAGCAATACCTCCTGATGAAGATGTGTTTTTAGTTGACGAAGGAATTAGATTAGTGGACTATGTACTTTGATGGTGCTGTAAACGTATATGGTAATAGAGTTGATGTAATGATAATCTCTCCTAATAAAAAGTAGTATTTGATTTTAGTTAAGTTGCAGTTTGGGTGCAATAAACAACATAGGAGTATGAAGCTTGCATTCTCGTTTTAGAGGTGGCATTGGAGTTGAATATTAGAAAGATAGATATGTATGGAGACTCGATTTTGATTACTTGCCAAGTGAAAGAAAAATGGCAAACCAAGGACGAGAAGTTGAGACCTTACCAAAAATACCTGTCTAAATTAGCTAGAGAATATGAGGAAATAAAGTTCACCCATCTAGGAAGGGAAGGAAACCATTCTGACATTTTGGTCACACTAGCTTCTATGGCTAAAATAGACTTTGGGCACAAGGTACAACCGGTACACATTGATATAAAAACTTTGCTCATTGTTGCTCAATTGAAAGAGAAATAGATGAAAACCCTTGGTACTATGATATCGAGAATTTCATCCAAAACCAAACATATCCTATGAGGGCATCCAAAATCGACAAAAAAACTTTGAGGAGGTTGACAATGGATTTCTATCTTGATGGAGAAACTTTATATAAGAGATCATTTGACGGAACTTTATTGAGATGTTTGGATGACGTGCAGGCAAAAAATGGTGAAAAACATTTATGGAAAGAGATTTGATCTATCGATATGGTCCACTAGAAAAGATTATAACTAATAATGCCCAGAACTTCAATAGCAAGATGATAATAGAACACTGCATTAAATGAAAAATCAAGCATTCTAATTCCACGCCATATAGGCCAAAGATGAATGGAGCGGTAGAAGCTGCTAACAAAAATGTCAAGAAGATTATTTAGAAGATGGTAGTCACGTACAAGGATTGACATGAGATATTGTCATTTGCCCTTCACGCATACTGCACCGCATTCAAAACCTCAATAGGAGCCACCTTGTATACGTTGGTATATGGAATGGAGGCGGTGATGCCTTTAGAAGTTGAAATCCTCTCATTAAAAGTATTGATAGACTTTGAGCTAGAAGAGGTATAGTGGTAAAAGTTAGATATGAATAATTAAATCTGATTAATGAAAATAGCTGCAATTTATCATCATCAACTATACTAAAAAAGAATGGTCAAACATATGAAGAAGGTCTAGCCTTGAGGACTAAACGAAAGAGATCTTGTACTAAAGAAAATATTACCTTTACTAGGAGAGGATCAAAGTAAATGGGTGCCAAACCATGAGCGCCCTTACGTGTTAAAGAAAACGTTCTTCAAAGGAGCTTTATTGTTATCTAGAATGGATGGAGAAGATCTAGTTAAACCTATGAATGCTGACTTTATAAAGGAATACTATGCTTCCTAGTCAATAAAATAAAGTTCAGCCATGAATTCTCTTTGTAAAGAACCTTTTTTTAAAAAAAAAAAATGTATGATCTTATAGCATTTGAAATCTTTTACTTAAAAGAATTGTTTTACATATGACTAAAAAGATGACTCCATCAATTTTTAAAATTGTAGGGATCCAAACCAATTTTAAACCTGATAAGTATTACACACCACACTAGGGGGCAAAAAGTGCACATAGAGGTCTATAGTGAACCAAAGCCCAAAGGGGTATCATCATAGGATTTCTAAAACAATATCTTTTATGAGAATTGCTAATTGTATTAAAAGTTTCAGTTTTCATGAACTAAACCAAATCTTTTGAGTTTTCCTTTTAAAATAATAATAAAAGACAATACTCAATAGAGCAAGAAAGGGCCCCATAAGGAACCATAGTTCTCTTCACCAAGAGGATAGGAAGTATAGCGCGTGGAGCATATTCTGTTTCAAGAGGACGAGTCAGACAAACAAATAGAAACAGGAGCTCAATAAGTCTACAACAGAAAGGGGGACCTATGTTTTCAAAATAGGTAACAAATAAAACATGCATGCTATATTGTCATAACACTAACCTGGCAGGAGAAGGTGTGATAAAAGCCAAAATAGTTCCAAGTTTTTGTGAAAACCGCTAAGGAACAAAATCGCAGGTCAATGGAACTACAAAAAAAGATAGGAATTGTGAACTAGCACTGCTTCATTTCCTCAAGGTAAGATGTTTTCTTTTGTAGTTTGAGATGGGCAGGTCACCTAATATTGAGACCATTTCTTGGAAAAGCGTGGAGTTTTCTAAGAATTTTAAGATGGGCAAGTCGCCCGATATTGAGACCATTTCTTAGAAAAGCATGGAGTTTTCTAAAAAATTTAAGAGGGGCCGGTTACCTGATATTGAAAATGTTTCTTAGAAAAGCGTGGAGTTTTCTAAGAATTTTAAGATGGACCGGTCACCTGATATTGAGACCATTTTTTAGAAAAGCGTGGAGTTTTTTTTTTAAAAAAAAGAGTTTAAGGTGGGTAGGTCACCCGATATTGAGATCATTCTTTAGTTAAAAGAGTTTAAGGTGGGTAGGTCACCAGATATTGAGATCATTCTTTAGAAAAGCGTGGAGTTTCCAAAGAATTTTAGGAGGGGCCTGTCACCCGATATTGAGACCATTTCTTAGGAAAGTGTGGAGTTTTCTAAGAATTTTAAGAGGGGACGGTTACCTCATATTGAAATCGTTTCTTAGAAAAGTGTGGAGTTTTCTAACAAAATTTAAGGTGACCAGGTCACCCGATATTGAGATCATTCCTTAGAAAAGCATAGAGTTTTCTAAAAAAAATTAAGGTAGGCAAGTCACCTGATATTGAGACCATTTCTTAGGAAAGTGTGGAGTTTTTTAAGAATTTTAAAAGGGGCTGGTTACCTAATACTGAAACTATTTCTTAGAAAAGCACGGAGTTTTCTAAGAATTTTAGGATGGGCTTGTCACCTGATATTGAGACCATTTTTTAGAAAAGCATAGAGTTTTCTAAAAAAAATTAAGGTAGGCAAGTCACCTGATATTGAGACCATTTCTTAGAAAAGCGTGGAGTTTTCTAAGAATTTTAGGATGGGCTTGTCACCTGATATTGAAACCATTTCTTAAAAAAGTGTGGAGTTTTCTAAGAATTTTAGGAGGGGCCAGTCACCTAATATTGAAACTGTCTTTTAGAAAAGCGTGGAGTTTTCTAAGAATTTTAAGATGGACCGGTCACCTGATATTGAGACCATTTCTTAGAAAAGTGTGGAGTTTTCTAAAAAAATTTAAGGTGACCAGGTCACCCGATATTGAGATCATTCCTTAGAAAAGCATAGAGTTTTCTAAAAAAAAATTTGAGATGGGCAAGTCACCAGATATTGAAAACATCCCTTAGAAAAACGAGGAGTTTTCTAAGAATTTTAGGAGGGACCCGTCACCTGAAATTGAAACCGTTTCTTAGAAAAGCATGGTGTTTCCTAAGAATTTTAAGAGGGGCCAATCACTTGAAATTAAGACCATTTTTTAGAAAAGCGTGAAGTTTTCTAAAAAAAAATTGAGATGGGCAGGTCACCTGATATTGAAACCATCTCTTAGAAAAGCGTGGAGTTTTCTAAGAATTTTAAGAGGGGCTTGTCACTTGATATTGAAATCGTTTCTTAGAAAAGCATGAAGTTTTCTAAAAAATTTAAGAGAGGTCATCACCTGATATTGAAACCATTTCTTAGAAAAGCATGAAGTTTTCTAAAAAAATTAAGAGAGGTCACTCACCTGATATTGAAACCATTTCTTAGAAAAGCATGGAGTTTTCTAAGAATTTGAAAATGGGCTAGTCACCTGATATTGAGACCGTTTCTTACAAAAGCGTGAAGTTTTCTAAGAATTTTAAGAGGGGTCGATCACCTGATATTGAAACTGTTTCTTAGAAAAGCATGGAGTTTTCTAAGAATTTTAAGAAAGGTCGGTCACCCGATATTGAGATTTGTTTTCTAGAGAAAAAGTGTGGAGTTTTTCTATATATAAAGAAAAACATGGAGTTGTTCTAAAATTTTTATAATAGGCAGGTCTCCAGATATTGAGACCCCTTTCTAAAATCCTTTTGACATACATGTGGGTAGGTCACCCATCGTAATGAGACCACCATCTTCATTTTGGGTAGGTCTCATGTCATAATAAGACCACACACACATTTTGGTATTGGTTATGGTTAAAGAAGATCACCAGGTGGGATCTCAGGTTAACCCAACCACACATAAAGTTTAGCTTTGGTTAAAGGGAATTGTCAGATGTGATTTCAGGTTAATCGAGCTACACATCGACTTTGCTTCAGATTAAAGGAGATCGCCAGATGGCATCTTAGGTTAACCCAATCAAAAGGGTAGGTCGCCCATAAAAATAGACCAGCGTAAGCATGTGGGTAGGTTGCCCCTGAAAATAGACCAGGTTTGAATGTGTGTGGGCAGGTCACTAGTGAAAATAGATTAATTTTCTTTTTAAGAAAAAGGGGCAGGTCACCCATGATAACGAGACAAATTTTTTTTTAAAAAAATAAAGTCCTTGGATGAGTGGATCACTCAGCAAGCAAGGATGACTTTTTTTTCTTTACAAGCTTACTATGCAAAATATT
>NW_011500265.1:12923-16772 GCF_000495115.2 Populus euphratica
ACCGGGGTCAAACCATAGAGAGGTTAATTGTATAAATTATAAACAACAATAATAATACTAATTATTGCTACCCAATTTTTGACCCATGTTTTGATAAATTTCTTTAAAAAATAAAATAAAAATATTAATTAAAATAAAAATAAGGGTTTACATGTGACAATAACATAGAGCATCAGGGTTAAGGAAGCACTAAGGATTTACATGTGGCGATAACATAGAGCATCAGGGTTAAGGAAGCAATATATCAAGGAGATAATTGCTAAATCATATATAATTACTGCATTATAAAATACCATATATATATGATTTGATTCGTGCTAGTTATCGAAAATAATCACTACAATAAAAAATACCATATATATAAGATTTGTTGATGATGGTTATAGAAAGCAATCTCTGTAATAATTATTGCAATATTTTCTTAAATAAAACGTGTGGAGATTTTCTATATAAATGAACATCTAGCCATATGCATAGGGGGAGAAAAATATGGATAAGGGGGTAATTTTTCAGAAAAGAAGGAAAACACAAAGAAAAACCTAAACCTATCCTCTTTAGCAAAGAAGCCATAGCCCTCCCCCCCTTTCATCTTTTAAAAAAACAAAGCAGCCACCCCCTGATAAAAAAAGAAAATAGAGATCTCTCTCTCTAGCCGCACACTGTCCCCTCTCCCTCTGATCAACATAGACCTTTTGCCCTTGCTGGTCTCCGCTCACTCTACTCTCTTGAGGACACGGCATCCCTGTGCTGCATCAGTAATGCTGCAAGAATGTTTCTCACCCTGGATGAGAAGAAACAATGCTGAATTTTTGAAGGTGAAGCCCTTCTCCGTACGATGAACAGGTTTGACTCCCAAAAACACATTGATTTTTCTCTCATAAGTCCACTTAGAGGTGGCAGTCCTGAAAGAGTGAAGAGAAAGAATCAGAAGGCTGCTGCCTAGTGGATGCTTGAGGTGAGAAGGCATAAGCTTTGTCCATCGGCTTGCACGTCATCTTTTACATTTAAAACATGCCATATCAGCAGGTATGAGCCTCAGTTTTTTTTCTTCTTTGTCGTATGTATATTTAGGGTTTGCTGTTCGTTCTTTTTAAAAACTTGTTTTTGTTTTCTTTAAAACGAGGTAACTGCCATTTATTTCTTTAGTCTTAGTCTTTAACATACGGGGAATAAAGCATGCTGCCTAGGTTCTTCTCCTTTCACATGAAATTAGTATGGCTGCCTTGCATCATTTTTTTTTAGCTCAAACTTTGGTGTTAGAACCTAGGCTCCCCTTTGCTCATACAGAAGTATTCCATTTTCCAGTTATAGGATTTTAAGTTTGTTGGCTTTTGAATGGTTTTTTATGAGTTGTTTTAAGTTTTTTTTGTAAATCTTACAATATATAATGATGGCTTGCTACTTTTTATCTTAATGTTTGCATTTAATTGCTATGCTTGTGATTTGGACCAAATACAAAAAGATGTTTTTTTTTGTGTATTGCATACGGCCAATACCCTAACATGTTTTGAGCGTTCTTTTAAAAAAATATTGGGAGTTTTGAAAATGTGTTTTCGCATAGACTTCTTAAACACAAGAAAAATTATTTTCTTGTATTTGTTTCATTTTATAACATGTTTGTAAAACTCCAAAGGGTATTGGTCAATATTCCAAAAAATATAAAAATCTTATTTTGGGGGGAATTCATCTATTATTCACTGCTAATGTTTGGATAAAGAAATCCATAAAGGACGAATATCCAAAATATTATTAGGAATAATTTGTTATTATTCACTGTTAATATTTGGATAAAGAAACCCGGAGTGGTAAATATCCAAGATAATTTTCTAGGAATAATAAATCCACACACATCCTTGAAAGAAGCCTTAATTATAATCAAGGACATTTTAATATTTTTTCTCCACGGTTTACAAGCTATGAGAATATAAAACACTAAGACAAAAAAAAAAGGTTTTTTAAAGCACCCTAGATTTTTAAATTTTTGTCCCTTCTCCTTGCAATTTACTAGTCGCAAACTCTTAAAATACTAAGGGAAAAATGAGCTTTCGAAGCACATGAAATCTCCTTGGATTTCTATCTTAATAAATTTAGTTTGAATCAAACCTAAAAAAACTGATGGGATTAGAAAACACCAACACGATAGCAATTATAAAGCAAACCAAACACCAAGCAGCTTACCTTAGGTAGGGCGTACTAAGGGTGTTAATACCTTCCCTTTACACAACTAGTCCCTTACCTTAGAATCTCTGAAAAACCAGTTAGGGTTCCTAGTGACCAAATACTAGGTGGCGACTCCCTTTTACACAAACAACAAAGACCCCGAAATCAATAGAGGATCGTCGTGACGCCGCGCTCCGCTCGTGAGGGTGCGACAATTTTCCTACCTCCAAAGGGAAGGGTCCTTCCCTTTTTGACTAGTTGTGGGTAAGGAGGGATCCAAACCCCCAACACCATGGTTCGTAGCCACGCGCTCTAATCCTCGCTACAAGCCCCACCTCGTCTCCACTGGATCTGTTCCCCGGAATACCCTAAAAAAGGAACCTTTCCTCTCCCTAGCCATTTCATTTCATTATTATTTTTTTCATATTGAAAAAGTAATAAAAATGAGAGTTGTTAAGCTTTTTATCATCCTGGCATCGAGCTATTTTTCCACAGGAGCTCCCCTATAGTATTTTCACCGCAATAGAGTTTAACCACCAAGTTTGGGATGGATTGGTGTGGTTCCTCTATGCCTAGGACACCAGAATATCGAACCATGAACGAAGAAAGGGATAAGAGAAAAGCATATTGGCTAGTGATTGTAAGGCCCCACGTTTTTTCTTTTTCTTATCAATGAATAAATTTATTTACTTGTATGACTTAGATGTCTCGTATTTCTCAGAAAAGTGATTCGATTGATAGGATTTGGTATGATACTTATGAGATTGATGAGATTGATATTCAAAACTTTCTTCTCAAAACATATTGATTTGAATTCGTAAGCTTGACAACCACCCCATAGCATGTTGCCTCCAGAAGCAGAACCCCGTAGTTCTTCTAGCAAATTCCTAATAATTCCAAAGTAACTAGAAATAGATTCTTTAACCAGAAAGAATCCAGTTTAGATGTAGGATACCTATCTAGAAGTTTTCGCAACTCAATCATGTATGATGGAATCGTCAAAGATATGACCTTTTCAAACTCTGTCTGTAACTCACAATAGGCTCGGGGATTAGTACTTAAAAGTGCATTTTTATCAAGGTTGTATATCATCAGTTTGCACTTGAAGTATCAATAACTCAACTAAAGCATGTTTTATAATAACAAGTCTAATACCATAAAATACCTTTAATTTATAGTAAATGTTCATCTTAAATGCAGGCTTATCACATAAATGAAAGGATTGATTGATGAATTGAAGTATTGATATTGAAACGACAAAAAGAGGGCCAAGCTTAGAAAAGATATGCTGGTGTAGTCCAAACTAGAACACTGTTCGGTAATTGAGTCATATCTGGAGTTGTAAATCTCAGATTTAGATCTACTTTATATGGATGAAAAGTTAGGCCTAAAACTTTCATGGAAAGTCAAGACTCAATTCTACTATTTGGAAGTCCAAATCTATCCTACAGCCCAGACACTGTTTAGTGTTCAGCCTATATCTCGAGTTTTAGAAGTCCAAATGACCTTAATTTTTTTCTTGGAAAGCTGAGACAATTTCCTAGAACTTTCATGTGACAGTTTGGTTCAAATTCTAATGTTATCAATAACATTTTATTCAAACAAATAGATAAGGATTGTCACCAAGTTCAGATGTGACCACCCACTCAACAATTAGTCATCAAATCAATAGTTTCCAATTTTGGCCTA
>NW_011500265.1:16818-17043 GCF_000495115.2 Populus euphratica
AAGATCATGCTTTTTATTTCTTTCTTTATATTTTTGTAATGTTTAAGTTTTATTTCATGTTATATTTTCCTTAATCTTTTATTTATGCTTTTCATTTTCTTTACTATACTTAAGTTCTTATACTGTTTATTTTTATTTCTCTTCTTCATTATATTTAGCTAAGTTTATTATGTCAAAGTGAAAGGTTACACTAATAATGTAAGAATAAGTATAGTGTAAACTCAA
>NW_011500265.1:17222-19851 GCF_000495115.2 Populus euphratica
AATTTATATAGTTAACCTCTCTGTGGTTCGACCCTAGTCTTGCTGAGTTATTTATTACTTTGACACTCTTGCACTTGGAAGATGACATTAATCTTTTGGCCATGTCACTTGGGAAACAAAGAGAAGATGTGTACAAATGAGATATCAGGCAACAATAAGAAGGAAAAGGATTGAATAAAGGAACTCCTAAACATTTGGCAATCTCAGCCGTGTCAATATCATTGGTTAAAAGCTCGTACACACCAAGACAAAAGCCTTATCCGTTTACAAAAGTCTTATCCATTTATAGATGGAACTTTGACAGCAACTAGGTCTAGAGGGGGAAATTATGAGCATTACGTAAATGCATAATGACACGATCAAAAGATTGATATCTTTTCCCAAGTGTAGGAGTGTCGAAGAAATAAATAACGCGGCAAGACCGGGGTCAAACCATAAGGAGGTTAATTGTATAAATTATAGATAACAATAATACAACAACAATAATAGTAGTAGTAGTAGTAGTAGTTGTAGTAGTAGTAGTAGTAGTAGCAATAAAGAAAAAGAAGAAGAAGTTGATGAGAACTTTGAGATGGAAGATTAACGTAAGGATTAAACAATGATAACAACAAATGTTAAGGTTAGAGGGTCCACTAATGATATGTCAAACAAGTATAGTATAAACTCTTATTGTTCAATTGGAAATCACACACAAAGGAGGTTCCAATTAGATTATTAATTGTTAATATGATTACATAAGTGATCTTATTCGATTAATGCTAATAGTTATAAATATTGTCAGGCATCCATGCTCATAACTTATGTTAACAATAAATCAAGTTCCTTTCATAGCTTAGGTGTCGGTTATACCATACTGTATGACCTATGAAAGTGCCAAGCATTTGTTGTACTAAGTGTTATACAATATAACGTCCTGTAGTAAGAGGAGTAGTTATGAACCCTGTAGACCATCCCCATGGGGGTGGTGAGGGGAGGGCCCCAATTGGTAGAAAAAAACCCGCAACCCCTTGGGGTTATCCTGCACTTGGAAGAAGAAGTAGAAAAAGGAATAAATATAGTGATAATTTGATTCTTCGTCGCCGCAGTAAATAGGAGAGAAAATAGAATTTGTTTCTTCATCTTAAAAAAAAAAAAAATAGGAGAAATTAACTATGACACGTTCACTAAAAAAAAATCCTTTTGTAGCAAATCATTTATTAAGAAAAATAAATAAACTTAACACAAAGGCAGAAAAAAATTTAATAGTAACGTGGTCCCGGGCATCTACCATTATACCCACAATGATCGGCCATACTATTGCTATCCATAATGGGAAGGAGCATTTACCTATTTATATAACAGATCGTATGGTGGGTCATAAATTAGGAGAATTTGCACCTACTCTCAATTTCCGGGGACATGCAAAAAATGATAATAAATCTCGTCGTTAATTCCTTAATAATTAATAAATATTAGAATTTGAAAAGGAAAATATAGATGCTTATCGTTCATTATTAGTTTATTATTCATTATTAGTTTATTATTTATATTTCTTTTTATATTTTATTCAATTTTAAGAGTAAGAATTAAGATTAAGAGTAAGAGGTAAAGTAAACCCTATGATAAAGAAGAGAAAAAAGAACCCATATGAAGCATCCGCTTCAGGGTTATGGGCGAATGACGGGAATTGAACCCGCGCATGGTGGATTCACAATCCACTGCCTTGATCCACTTGGCTACATCCGCCCCTAATACTCTATTTACAAATTACCAAGATTTGAATTTCTAACATTTAACATTCAATTTGACCTTTTTTATTTTTTTTTTTTATAAGTCTTATAAGAAAGAAATACAAAAGTAAAAAAAAAAAAAAAGAAAATTTATTTTAGGAGCAATGCCAACCCTCTTGATAGAACAAGAAATTGGCGATTGCTCCTTTTTTTTTTTCAAAAGCTCGTACACACTAAGACAAAAGCCTTATCCATTTACAAAAGTCTTATCCATTTGTAGATGGAACTTCGACAGCAGCTAGGTCTAGAGGGAAATTATGAGCATTACGTTCATGCATAATTTCCATACCAAGGTTAGCACAGTTAATAATATCAGCCCAGGTATTAATTACACAACCTTGACTATCAACTACAAATTGGTTGAAATCGAAACCATTTAGATTGAAAGCTATAGTGCTAATACCTAAAGCAATGAACTAGATACCTACTACAGGCCAAGCAGCTAAGAAGAAATGTAAAGAGCGAGAGTTGTTAAAACTAGCATATTGGAAGATCAATTGACCAAAATAACCATGAGTGGCTATGATATTATAAGTTTTTTCCTCTTGACCAAATCTGTAACCTTCATTAGCAGATTCATTTTCTGTGGTTTCCCTGATCAAACTAGAGGTTACCAAAGAACCATGCATAACATTAAATAGGAAGCCGCCGAATACACCAGCCACGCCTAACATGTGAAAGATAAGAAGTCCAAATGAGCTGAATTGTTTACAACATTAAATAGGAAGCCGCCGAATACACCAGCCACGCCTAACATGTGAAAGATAAGAAGTCCAAATGAGCTGAATTGTTTACACACGATAGCTGAGACAATTGCCTACAACTTTCATGTTTGCAAGTGGTTTCAATTTTGACATTAT
>NW_011500265.1:20384-25096 GCF_000495115.2 Populus euphratica
TATGGTTCGACCCCGGTCTTCCCGGGTTATTTATTACTTCGACACTACTGCACTTGGGAGAAGACATTAATCTTTTCATCGTGTCACTAGTGCATTTAATGCCTCGTTTGGCTCCTAAAATTAACAATTCATACACCAAAATGACCACCTAAAACCCCTTTATCCCCAAGCATTGTCTGGTCGGGCTTGTAAACTTCAAAATTGCTTTGTTGATTGGCCTAAAGTGGCCAGATCGAGCAGTCCACAACCTTGGGCTGCCAAATTTGGCAATTTGAGGTGCACACTTTAAACCGATAACTTGGATTCTTCGAGTCAAATCAAGGGCTAAATTTTTTTTCTAGGTGAAGACAAGATTATCCTCTTCCACCACTATAAATAGGAGGAGATTTCATGCTGGGGGAATCAAGGGTAAAGTTGACAAAAAATTAGCCTTTCTCCTGTTTTCATCCTTTTTCTACTTTCTCCTTCCCAGCCATTGCCACCTTGCTAACCACCGTGAGGAATCGCCAGCTTCCTCTCCACCGCTGCCATTCCCTTTCATCAACACTGCCAATAACAGCAGCACCATCATTGGAAAGAAGTCACGCAGAACATAGCAGAGAAGAGGAAGAGCAATCACAACCAGCCAACAAGACACCAACGCCACCTGGAGCATGAACACAGCAGCACTGCCCACGCCACCACCATCCTTCCTCAGCTCATCATCTTCCAGCCACACGTCGCACCACCATCAAAGAAAAATAGGAACCTGCACCTCTACGTAAGCAAAGAAAGCAGCAGCAAGGCACTGCCCGACACTGAGAACAACCCACCATCTTTTTCCCAGCCACAGCAACACCACCAGGAACAGAGCACGTCCTCTCCACCGCCACCAGTTACCACTGCCCTCCTAGTTGACAACAGCCCCACGAAAAGCAGAAGGAGGAAACGAAAACAAAGGAGAACAGAGCTAAAGAGAAAAATATAGAGAAGAAGAGGAAGGGTCGACTATAGTCCAAGCCACTCCCCAGGCCACCACCACCACCAGCATCTCCATGAATCTTTTTCCAATCTTTTTTTAGGGTCCAGATGTAGACTTTAATATTTATGGGGTGTAAAATTACACGATAAAGTACACCCTCAAGTATTAAAAATACAAAGTGTAAAAATACGACGCTAAAGTTCGAAATTTAAAATGGTTATGATTTAACCCTATAATGCAATGCTAAAGTTCAAAATTTAAAATGGTTATGATTTAACCCTATAAGGTAGAAACTCATCTACCTTGAATCTTAGAAAAGACCAACAAAAAACAATCAAACAAGAATGCAGCTTACCTTAGGTAGGGTGCACTGGGGGTGATGTGTCTTCCCCTTGTACAACCAGTCCCCGTGCCCGATCTCTGAGACTAGTTAGGGTTCCTAGTGACCAAAATACTAGGTGGCGACTCCCATTCCATTTTCTACAGACAAAAAATAATATTTTCTTGTCTCCCCACATTTGCCAGATAGTTACCATACATTATTGTTAAAAGTGGAAAACTCGTCGTGACACCGTACACGTGCGACATATGTTATATTTATATTCACAAAGAAGATTATCTCGAGCAAGGCATAGATTACCTTGCACTAAGCTAAAAAAACTATTTTGAAACTTAGTCAATGGTGTCCCACCATGGATTCACCTATATAAGCCACAACTAAAGTTGCAAAAATAAGAGCTTGAATACCATTTGTAAATAATCCAAGGAACATGATAAGTATAGGAACCATTGAAGGTACTACAAGAACAAGAACAACAACTACTAATTCATCCACTAATATATTTTCAAAAAGTTGAAAGCTAAGTGATAAAGGTTTTGTGAAATTTTCTAAAATGTTAATGGGTAAAAGGATTGGAGTTGGTTGTATGTATTTACCAAAATAACCTAATCTTTTTTTGCTAAGGCCCGCATAAAAATATGCTATTGATAAAAGTAAAGCTAAAGCAATAATAGTATATATATCATTTGTAGGTGCGGCAAACCCGTTGCCTTACCGCTTGGCCATGCTCCATTTCTATTTTGATTCAAGACTAATAAAACTAATATTGGTATTGGTTCTTTGTCAATTCCCATCCCCCAAAATATATATGAACTGGATTAGCTTGTTTTCTTATTTTGATATGTGTAGATATAGAATTAAACTAAATTTATTGATCGTAATATAGAATTCCATTAAGATTTTGCATGAAAATCTTATTTCTTTATTCTTTTTTTAGCTGATAATTGAAGGATTTTTTATTGGTTGAGTTTAAAGTTTTTTGTCTACCTTAACTCTATTTTATATTAATATTAATATTAATTTAAATTCATTTTTATATGAATATTAATAACTCAGTCAAAATACAATTAGCTTCAAGAACAAAATATTTGTTATGCTTAATATTTTAAATTTGATTTGTATCTGTTTTAATTTTGCCCTATATTCAAGCAGTTTTTTCTTAACAAAATTGCCTGAAACCTATGCTTTTTTGAATCCAATCGTAGATGTTATGCCAGTAATCCCTCTGTTCTTTTTTCTATTAGCCTTTTTTTGGCAAACTATTGTAAGTTTTCAATGAGATTTTGAATATTGTCCTAGAATAATTCATGATTTATTCAAGATAATAAATTTTAATAATTGATAAGACCATATAAGTCTTATAGTATAATCCCTTGATTCAAATATTGAAGTTATTGTATAAAAGTGAAAAACATAGATTACCTACCCCATGTTCCTCTTTTTTCCATTCTATTAAAAGAAACCTATTCGATTAGAATTCGTTGTGGTATATTACAGTGTCAGGTTATCAATGTGGTGTCCTATTTGTTTTGTTTAATGAAGAGATCAAGCATTAAATGCTCTTAAAAAGTAGCAACCCTAGTAGTCTTTCGGGTATAAAAAATTAAAAATGATGAATAAAGGCCAGATAGTAAGTCGTCTAGCACCATTTTTTATTTTTTTTATGTTGTTCAAAATACATTGTTTCATTTAAATGAAACAACACCATTTTAATATTCTTAGGATTCTAATTAGGGATTTGATTACAATTCAATTTAGTCCTTTTTCTTTTGATATTTTTTAATTGCATATTTAATTGACTTCAAACTTTTAATTTTATGCGATTTTTCCCTGCCAAACTTCAAATATCAACTCTAAAGTTCAGTATCTTTTCATTTTGATCATTAGTTTTGGATTTATACAAATTGATCCTCAATTAATCATTTAACTTTCAATTTGCTTCAATTTCACCCTTATTTTCAACCAAATTGAGTCCTTGAAGTTTAATGCCTTTCTCAAAAAAATCTGTGATTGTGAATTTCTTCAATTTAACCCTTAATTGACCATTAACTTTAATTTTCATATAATTTCAATCCTGATTTCAATCATTTGACTTCATAAATTTAAGTTTGGTCCTCTGAAATTCTAATATTCTCGATTAACCCTAAATTAGACATCCAAACTTATTTTTTCACCAATTAAGTCTCTAATAAAATTAATTTGACCCATTAAAGTATAATTAGGTCCTTGCACCTAATTAAATATTTTAATTTGAGCAAAATTAATTCTTAAACATAATTAAACTTTTTTAATTTGGCTTATGATTAAATCAAATTAGCTTATTAAAAATCTAATTAATTCTTTGGATTTAATTTTTACGTAGATTCATCGAATAATCATTTGATTTGACCCTAAATATGCATTGTCTTTTCAATTTTGAGTATAATTGGGTATGATTAGGCTCTCAATTTTATCCAACACTCCAACTTAATTCTTCTATATATTTAAAACCCTCTTCAACCTGGTTCTGTTAAATTATCAGTCTTCTTGTTGTTATTATTATTATTTTTAAAAGAAAAAAGATAAATTGGACGGGACCCAAAAATGGGTTATGACAGCGAGAATCCATCAAGAACCGACAAACATGTGCCGCTTATAAAGGAAGAGGATGCCAACAGTGAGAATCCATCAAGAACCGACAAACATGTGTCGCCTATCTGGACTCTTGAGACTAAGAGTGGGAGACTCATGGAGAAGTAAGGCGTGGTTCCTAGGATGGAACAAAGGGCAGACGCAACTCCTAGATGAGTAGACTCTTGGAAGAGTGGTGAGCTTGTGATCATATTGAGACACTCAGATAATGACTGGCGCACTTGAAATATCCATTTGAGGGGGTGTTATAAGCCTTGATGTGAGGCTTGATGAATCATTCCGAACCGAGCATGGTTGATACGCTCGAAGGGGAATGTTGTTCCAAAGACAAGCGTTAAACTATTCAGATGTGATGTGGCAGACCATTTGGTTATAGTGATCCTTTTGTGTGAGAAAAGGTGTGCTTTGGTTACTCTGATGATTGAAAGGTTTGGCAAAAACCTGTAAACATGGCCACAAATGCTCTTAGAATGGAAAGCTTAGAAGAGCTGCAAGATGCAAGCTTGTGTTGAAGAAGCAAGAGGACAGTTGCCCCACATGAATGGCAAAGGGGGTGATTGTTAGGTTTGTTGCCATTCCATGTGCAGCAAATGGACGGCACCAACCATTGACTATTGGCAGCCACCATTGTTGAATGAGCTGGAGTTGGTGGCCATCAATGTTGACAACAAAGCAAGAAGAGCTGCCATGGATGCCTATAAAATAGGCATACATAAGAGAGCAAAATGAGAGATAAAGTGATGAGTGTATGTAAGAGAAGAAGAGAGAAAGAGAGGCTGC
>NW_011500265.1:25189-224035 GCF_000495115.2 Populus euphratica
ATCCTTTCTCTATCTCTAATTATATTGACTCTCCCATGGATGTAAGCAATTTGTCGAACCATGTTAAATATTGTGTCAGTGTATTTGGCCTCCTATGAGTAAATATCAGAACATCATCGGTCGGAATTCCCAACAGAAAAGTCATACTAAAAGAAAAGAAAAGGAAGATTGATAAAACAAAAATGCCTACAACTCGCTAAAAAAACACGGTACTAATAATCAACATGGTATTTTGTCATTTGTTCATCTATGAATGTAATCAGCACTTGAAGATCATTACTCGTGTAAGAGAAATTTCTTCACAATTGTATAACCATGCAGATAACCGATGGAGGGTTAAAGAAGAACAAGACTTGGATTTTGTCAAATATCATTGAAAACTAAATTATTTTTGTTAATCACATATTTCAAGTAATATCATATGAGAGTAGTTTCCAAGTTTTCCTCTCAAACCTTCTATTTACCATCATTTGCTATTAAACCAGCAGTTCATCAGGTGTGTTTAGAGCACACCAAAAGACCCCACCATGAAATTAATTTCGTCCATTCTTTTCATGCAAATTGGAATTGTATTAATACATGATCTGATGTCTCTAATTCAGATGTACAGAGGTCTCTTATGTAAGTGCTTACATCTGGGAATTAGAAAATGACAAGTGCATCATAAAAATCGTTCAAAAACTTTTATAAGAGAATTAAGCTAGATCAATTGGACTTTGTCAAGAAAACTAGACGCGGCTGGATAACAGACAATGTTCCAAGCAAATAAACATCTCTTTCTGACACGCAATTTGAAAGCAAATATATGCTCAAGAGTCAACGTTCAAAAAAGGCATAGGTAACGATTATCTACCATTGTTTGAAAAGCCAAAGGGACACAACAACCATAGTATAAAATAAGTTCGGACTGTTCCCTGGCTTTTATAATATATACGCAACTAAGACTTGGACACATTAAGTCATTAGTAAATATTTATCAAGATCTTCCTTGCTCTGCAAGCTCGAAATATAATAATCTTCCCCTTATAAGTGTCACTAGTCATTGTGGTCAAAGCAGCCACTGAAAATTGGTTTTCCTTTCTTTGCAAGTAAAGCATAAACTTCTCTCACACGCTTCATTTTGATCTCATTATAAATAGCCAATTCTTTTGCGTTATAATTCAGCAACTTAGATTCCAACGTGCCTTCTCTAAGCTTGTTTTTTTCCCTCTCGTTGCCCTCTTACTAGCAATTCCTAATTGTTAAGCTAAAAAATAACACCGAGTGCCTCTCTTCACGGAGAAAGAAACGTCAAGCTAGCAATACAAAGCCACAATGGCTCAATTCTCAGCAATTTTCAGCTGCTTTGTTCCCTCTTTTTCCTCACGAGTCTCCAATGACAATGCTTCAGTTTCAGTAGTAAAAGCGCCCAAATCAGAGAAGTCGAAGGGCAAATCAAAATCATCAGGAGCTCCCATTGTAGTTTCTTACTTCCCTGTTAATTCATATCCATCTCGCTTGTAGTAATTTTGTTAACAAAATCAGATGTAATTACTCATATTTAGCCAGCCCTGGGAAACTATATCATTCACTCACTTAGGTTGATGATGCGTCATTGTGAAGTGGAAAGGATAAAGATGACAACAATTCCTTTATTAATGTTCTTTGATTGCTAGTTGCATGATCTGATATTTGATGAACAGGGTTTGGTAATTCTCAGAAAATTTTATTTTTGTAATTGTGAAATTGATCAAATAATTTATTTAAATTGATCATATTATTTCTATCTAGTTACTAGCAGCCCACGACTTAATTATATGGGTCACAATATTCCCACTAAAAATAACGCAATTTTGGAGAATTAAGATACTTGATTTTTCACTCTTGACATAAATCTTAAATTACTTTTTTATTAAAATTCGGGAAATTATCAATAACTATTGCTCATGATAATTCATATAAAAAAATAATGTCTTTTTTAAAGAAATATTCAGACAACCTTCTAAGTAATATAGGCGTAAGAAGTTGCTTCAACCGTCTTTATAAAATAACTATGGTAACAAAATCCTTTTGTCTGCCTGGATCTTTAGCTCTGGCTTAAATATGCAAAAATATTATCCCTGTTTTGTTTCAACATCTATTCTGTTTTGTTTCAACATCTATTTATGTAAATATATTACTATATGACATCCATATATTTATGTTTTTTGTTAATCGACAACCATAAGTCCTTTACTATAGAACATATATGCTCTAGAAAAAATAAAATTGCCCCCCTGCACTCCTGTTAGGCTATGGTTATTTGGGATTATTATATAGAATAAGATCATGTTTGGAGCACATGTTGAACCAATTTTTTAATAAATTTTGAATTTATTTTGCTTTAAATTAATTGTTTTAACATTTTTAGATCGCTTTAAAATGCTAATGTTAAAAATAATTTTTTCTTAAAAAAATATTATTTTGATCTATTTTCAAATTAAAAAAAAAACACTTTAAAAACCACTACTACAAAATCGATAAATACAAATAGAAATACCAGGGGAATATTTTCATTGATAAATTTTTGAAGGATTTTACCGACAGAATATATACCGAGAGAATTACAGTGGAAAAAAATTAATGATTTACCAACAGAATTACCGACGGAGTTTTCCATCACTATTTTTTAGAGAGCTCCAGAATTGTTCACTTTCCAATTGCACTATTAATTGTTGTTCTTTACAGACAAAATTACTGACAGATTAAAAAGTCATCGGTGTTATTTGGTAGTTTTCTAAAAAAATTCAATTAATTTAAAATTTTCATTTAAATATTACAGACGGAATCACCGATGGATTGAAAAATCATCGATAATTGTTGGTAGTTTCTGAAAAAAAATTATAAAATTTAAAATTTAAATTAAATATTACCAATAGAATTACTGATGAAATAATTAAAAAATATTAATATTCAATTATCCGTCGGTAAATCTATCGCTAACACGCCCCAATAAAAAGTCTAGATCCCTTTATTTCATATAAGATAGACTCATTTCTACTTCTTCTTCTTCTTCTTTTTCTTCACTATATGTAAAAAATATCAATATCTATTTCTTTCTCTTCTTTTTGCTCCTCATCTCCTTCTCTTTCCCCCATGCTCGGGTATGTCTTTTTCTTCTTTCTTCTTTTATCTTCTTAGTTTTTTTTTAATTAATATGCTTTACAATTTTTTTTCTCTCTCCTTAGCTTCACTTGCAACTATATTAAGTTAAGTTTTTTTTTTCATGGTTTTTTTCACTATATTTGTTTTTTTTTTTTTTTTTTTTGTTCTTAATGATTGTATAAATGTTGTTTTGAGATTTTTTTTTCATATGAGATCAATTTTTAGTTGATTTATCTATAGGGATTTTTAAATTTTTAGCAATTGCAATTTCATTTTTTTCATATGAATTTTTTTAGTTGAATTTATTTTTTAATTTTATTTATTTGTTGTAAATTTATTTGAGTTGATTTTCTTATTCTTTTTTCCATGCATTCTGAGTATATATTATAGAGTGTTGATTTATGTTAATTTAATTATTTTATAATTTTATATAATGAATTTTTTTAAAATGTTTTTGTATAATTACCGACGGAATTTCCATCGGTAATTCGTCGGTATATCTCTCGGTAATTTCATTGGTAATAAAAAATATTATTACTGACGCATTTGTTCCGTTAGTAAATCCGTCGGTAATAATATACCAACGAATTTACTAACGAAAAAAAATTGTTATTGAACAATTCATCAACGGATCATTTTTGTCAATGATTCCATCCGTAATATAATTACTGATAAAATATATGTCTTACACTGATGAAAAAAATTTATCGATAAAATTGTTAAATCTTATACTGAACAATTTATATCACATTTTCCATGTGGTACTTTCTATGCCGATAATCGTGGACCTTCTTCGGCCGTTTTCACAAGAACCAACTGTATGACAGTGTGGCAATGCTGCTACGTTAGGCTTTGAAGTATTTGTAGCAATTATGAGTTGCGGAAATTCTATCTCATGACTATTTCAAGCGTGATGTTTATGCAACTCATCATATGGCTGTAGCTGGTACTGTTCTGATTTATTTTTTATTTTATGGGTAAAATTTCTTAAATTTTGCTTATATATACTTTAATCAGTGGAATTCGAAGATGGACACACAATGTTCGCAATCATTGATATATAGTGTTTATTTATATTAAAACTTTCAAGTTCTCTCTCTTCTTCTATATATATATATATATTCTCTTTTATACCTTGATTAGTCATCTTTCAATTAACTATAATTTTGATGAAGAAAATCTCGACTATTTTCAAAAAAAAAAAAATGAATGAGAAAAAAACAGTATATAGTCTTGTTCAAGGGATGAGTGAAACTTATGAAGTTCAGTACACTTGTAAATTTTTTTTTCACAAAAAAAAAATACATCGTAAGAAGAAGAGAATGTTAGCATCACAAAGATTAAATCTTTTTAATCTATGGTCTACGATGAGTGCAAAACCTTTACTAAGAGAATTAAGGTAGATCATTATTTGGACATTTTCAAGAAAAGCCAATTGAAAGTAAAATATATATGATCAAGAGTCAAGATTACAAAAATCATAGTAAATAAATAATCTAGCAATATTGCTTTAAGAGCCACGTGCCCACAACCACCATACAATCAACTAATTTGGGACTGTCGCTCGCTAATATAATATTCAACTAAGACTTAGCACACGTGTACATATGGATGATTAGTATATAGTATTATATCAGATCTTCCTTGCTTTGGAAGCTCAGAATATAAAAATCTCCCGTGGTGTGTGGTCAAAACAGCCACAACATGTGAAAATTGATTTTCCTTTTCTTTCCGAGCAAGGCATAAGCTTCTCTCGTACACTTCATTCTTATCTCCTTATAAATAGACAAATGCCCAACACAGTCTCCTTGAACTCATTATCTAATCTTCAATTAGTACCTTCCTCTTACTATTCCTAATTGTTACACTAAAAAAGCTAATAGTACCCCAAAGTATATCTGCTAGCAGAACTATGGAAGATCGTGCAAGAAGAAACTGTTATGTGTGTGGACACAAATGGTCGGTGGCAGCCATGATCGGTGGCAGTCATGTTTGGTGGCAGCCATGGTTGAAGTCATAGTCAAATGGTAGGTGCCTAACTTGCCCACCATTGTTGAACAATCATCTCCCTCCTCAGCTATAAATAGAAGGTGTATTGATAGCTGAGATAGACCACGAGATAGAGAGAAACACAGAGAGAGAGCTAAGGGTGAGAGTTGAGTTGAGTTGAGAAGTTTTCTCCTCCTCCTTGTTTTGTTGTTTGTATTGCTTTTGAGCTTGATTAATACAAACCAGTAGCTCCGTGGAGTAGGCAAGTTGCCGAACCACGTAAATTTGTGTGTGTTTGAATGTTTGGATCTCCTAACAGAAACTATTCCAATTTGTTTTTCTAATTATTATTAGTAAAATTTAAATCAAAATTGATTTAAGAATCGACAACACAAAGTCGACAAACTTAATCAGATTTGACAAACTTAAATCAGATTTAAAATTAAAATTTCATAAAATTTAGAGTATATAAGAGTGTTAAAACATCATCATTGTTTTGTTTTAACATCTATTCATATACAAATATCACTATATTTAGGGTTTAGGAATGTATGTCCTTTAGGAATAGAACTTCAACTAGATATTGCCCATGTTGATAATAAAACAATTAGCTAAAAAATGATGTTTATTTTATGCGAGTGCAATTTAAAGAAGATGAAAAATAAATATCGAATAATAAAATTAAAAAATAAAATAAGCCTAAAAAAGAAGCAATATCAAAACATGTTAACCTACAAAACTCGTGACCCAAATCATTTGAATAGCAGCATCACATTTGAAAAAACCATGAAACTTAATTTTCAACTAATCAAATATTAAAAGATAAAAAAAATAACCATATAAAAGGATAAAAAAAATAGTAGTTTTATGCCAAAAAATGGCTTAAAAGACCACCAAAATTAACCCGTCAAACTCATAAGTCAGGTCATGAGATTGGAATAATCTAATTGAAAGGAAAATAAAGAAAATCACAATGCTAATTTAAAAAACAATAAGTCTAAAAAAAATTATGGTAGCTTTCGTTTACTTATAAAGGCCAAGACCCAGGCTATTTGACCAATAACACCAAATATAAAAAAAATTACAAAGTTTAATTTTTAACAAATTAAATATTAAATGATAAAAATTTTAAAAAAAAATAGCAATTAAAAGCTAAAAAAAGGCACTAGCCCACCAAAATTAACTCATCAAACCACGAGTCAGGCCATGAGATTATAATTATTTAATATAAATAAAAACAAAGAAAATCATGAAATCTATTTTTTAGAAGCAAAAAAATTGTCAAATGATAAGATTGGAAAATAAGTAAAATAAAAACAATATCTACCTATGTTAACTTCTAAAACCCATGACCCATGCTATTTAATGAAAAGCACCATTTGTTTTACCAAACAAAAAATTCTCGAAACTCAATTTTTAATAAATCAAATGTTAAATGATAAAATTAAAAAAAAATCAATTATATAAAAGATTCAAAAGAAAAAAATAGCAATCAAAATAATGAGAATTAAATAAAGAAAATCACAATGCTAATTTAAAAAAAACATAGCAATCACAAAAGGCTCAAGACCACCAAACTTAACTCGTCAAAACCATAAGTCAGGTCATGAGATTGGAATAACCTGATTGAAAAAAAAATAAAGAAAATCACAATGCTAATTTAAAAAAAAATAAGTCTAAAAACAATTTTGGTAGCTTTTGTTTACTTATAAAGGCCAAGACCCGGGCTATTTGACGAATAACACCAAATATGAAAACATTACAAAGTTTAATTGCTATGTTTTAAAATTTTATCATTTAATATTTAATTTTTAACAAATTAAATATCAAATGATAAAAATTTTAAAAAATACGAATTAAAAGCTAAAAAAAAGGCACTAGCCCACCAAAATTAACTCATCAAACCACGAGTTAGGTCATGAGATTATAATTATTTAATACAAAGAAAAATAAAGAAAATCATGAAGCCTATTTTTTAGAAGCAAAAAAATTGTCAAACGATAAGATTGGAAAATAAGTAAAATAAAAACAATATCAACCTGTGTTAACTTCTAAAACTCATGACCCATGTTATTTAATTAGAAGCACCATTTTTTTTATCAAACAAAAAATTCTTGAAACTCAATTTTTAATAAATTAAATGTTAAATGATAAAATTGAAAAAAATCAATTATATAAAAGATTCAAAAGAAAAAAATAGCAATCAAAATAATAAAAATTAAATTTGAAATGAAAAAAAAATTAGAGGATAAATATTTGAGATTGAAGGGTAAGTTGAAAATAAAAATCAACTTCATAAAAGAATTAAGAAAACAAACCACCATAAGAATGAGAAATAAAAAAAATAACATATCAAAATTTTGATTCCATGATAAAATTGAAAGAAATGGAAAGGGGTAAGAAAAAAATTAAGAAATAGAAAGAATAGACTGAATTTAAAACAACAAATTTAAATTGAATGATGAAATGGAAAAAAAATTGAAAACTTATAAAAGATCTAATAATCAAAATTACAAATCAAAATAAAGAGGATTCATACTAAAATATGGGCCACTAATAGGACTACCTTAATAATTTAAATGGCCAACATGAATTTCAAGGGAGTTGAGAAAAAAGAAAGGAAAAAACAAAACGCTAACAGTGAATGTCATGACGTGCATGACATCATGTGGTAGAGTTACCTCCTATAATTAAATGGGGGTTTTGGCTTTAATCATAAAGTTTTGATTATATGATTCAAAAATCACCACTTAGTATTATAATCACTATGAAACCTAATGGTCTACGAGAGTCTAGTTAAGGAGATTATTTTGTATAAGGAGAAAATGCATCACCTCTAGTATCTAAAATAAACTGCAATGTTGATTGATTGTTTTTCTATGTCATGTTTATATATGTTGATCTCATGTAAGGCTCAAGGTAGAGCTCTCTTCGTGAAAAAGTTTATATCTTATAAGGTTAAATCGTAACCGTTCAAAAACCTCGCTTTAGCATTGTTTTTATTTTCTATTTTATATCTTTAATACTATAGGATATACTTTACAATGTAATTTTATACTCTCAAATATTAAAGTCTTATAGCAAAATCCTAACACTCAGAATAAAAAAAAAACTAATTGTTATAGGATTTTTGGTATTTTGGTCAAACCCCTAATGAATAATCATAAACTAGTTATGATATCCGTTTTGAATTTTTAAAACATGATTAAAATATAATTTTATACTTTTTAGAAAATATGTATAAAAACCTTTGAGATTTGGTTGTACGCAAAAAAAAAGAATTTGTTTTTTGAAATAAGAGGGTTTTTTTAGTATTTTTTTTATTTTTTCAAAACTTTAGAGAGAAATAAGATATTTTCAATACCAAGTTCGTATCTTATAGTTTAAGTTTATACCTCAATATTAGACAAAATTGTTGACAAAACAAGCAACGGAACCACAAATAATTTCAAAATGGTCCTTCAAATTTTATTTTATTTGCTTTTTATTAGGCTTGTTTGGCTAAATATTAAAATAAAGATATATTAAAAAATAAGAGAAAGATATTAAGGTGTGTTAGGTAAACACACCCTTAGTCTAAGAAATGGGATGGTCAGGCCCAAAGCCTAAGCCCAATCTAGTTGAGTTTGGCCGACTAAAAGCCCAACAATTCCTTCTTTTTTTTTATAAAGATGGGCTAGACCTGACCCAACCATGTGAGTTGGGCTAAAATGGATCACTGGCTTGATCTAGTGGCCATGTTAATTATTCCTACTACAGAATGTGAATTCATGTTCTTCATGTAGGTTTGAGAGCAAAGAAAAGGTTTACATTGGAAAAAGAAAGAGAGAATAGGTATTTGGCTGTCATTGCTGGGAGGTCCAACATAGGGATTGTGGAGATGTTGGTTGAAAAACTAGAAGTTGGCAAGGTTGATCTGAAGAGGTTGCGTTGCTGGAAAAAGGAGAAGTTATTAGAAAATATGTATAAAAAACCTTTAAGATTTGTTGACAAAACAAGCAACGAACCCACAAATAATTTCAAAATGGTCCTTCAAATTTTATTTTATTTGCTTTTTATTAGGCTTATTTAGCTAAATATTAAAATAAAAATATATTAAAAAATAAGGGAAAAATATTAAGGTGTGTTAAGTAAACACACCCTCAATCTAAGAAATGGGATGGTTAGGCCCAAACCCCAAGCCCAATTTGGTTGAGTTTGGCCGACTAAAGGCCCAACAATTCCTTCTCTTTTTTTATAAAGATGGGCTAGACCTGGCCCAACCATGTAAGTTGGGCTAAATGGGTCACTAGCATGACCTAGTGGCCATGTTAATTATTCCTGCTACAGAACATGAATTCATGTTCTGAATGTAAGTTTGAGAGCAAAGAGAAGGTTTACGTGGGAAGAAGAAAGAGAGAATAGGTATTTGGCTGCCATTGCTGGGAGGTCTAGCATGGGGATTGTGGAGATGTTGGTTGAAAACTAGAAGTTGGCGAGGTTGATTTGAAGAGCTTGCGTTGCTGGAAGATGGAGAAGTTGAAGTTGATCGAGGGAGGTAGTTTCTCATGATGGAGAGAAGGAAAATGTTGTTCTTTTGGCTGGAACGGGTGTTCCTATGGTTAGGCTAGAGAAGAAGAAAGGTGGTTGGTCAATTAAAAGGCTCATTGTTTAGCCTACTTTCTCTTCAAATTTTTTTTCTTCTAATGCACAAAATACACTTCTAGTTATATGAGATGAATGAAGAATATCTGGTGTTTATTAAGAGTAAGTCTTGACTCTTTATTTAAACAGGAAAGATCTCAACCATTAGTCAAACATTATCATCATAAGTTGTGAAATTTAGCTGCAAAAGGCTAATTGGGTTAGTTCTTTTAGGGTGGTGCCACGATAGCTATAAAGGTGACCAGCCGGTAAGAATTACTTTGTGGAATAGTATGGTGTCAGGCCATCAACGTCGTGTCTTGTTTGTCTTGTTTGATGGAAAGATGAGGCATTAAATGCCCTAAAAAAGTAGCTACCCTAGCAATCTTTCTGATATAAAAGATTAAAAATGACGAACAAAGGCTAGACGGTAAGTCATCTAACACCTCTTTTCTTTTCTTTTTTGCATTGTTTAAAATACATTATTTTATTTAAATGAAATGACACCGATTTAATATCTATAGGATTTTAATTAGGGATTTGATTACAATTCAATTTAGTCCTTTGTCTTTTAATATATTTTAATTATATATTTAATTGATTTCAAACTTTTAATTTTATACAATTTTCCCCTGTCAAACTTCAAATATCAACTCTGAAGTTTAGTATCTTTTCATTTTGATCATTGGTTTTGGATTTATGCAAATTGATCCTTAATTGATCATTTAACTTTCAATTTGTTTCAATTTCACCCTTATTTTCAACCAAATTGAGTCCTCAAAGTTTAACACATTTCTCAAAAAAATCTGTGGTTGTGAATTTATTCAATTTAATCCTTAATTGATCATAAACTTTTATTTTTATACAATTTCATCCCTGATTTCAATCAATTGACTTCATAAAATTAAGTTTGGTCCTCTAAAATTCTAATATTCTTGATTAACCCTAAATTGGACTTCCAAACTTAATTTTTTACCAATTAAGTCCCTAATAAAATTAATTTAACCCATTAAAGTATAATTAGGTCCTTGCACCTAATTAAATCTTTTAATTTGATCCAAATTAATTCTTAAATATAATTAAAAAAATTAATTTGGCTTATAATTAAATCAAATCAGCCTATTAAAAATCTAATTAATTCCTTGAATTAATTTTTATGCAGATTTATCGAATAATTATTTCATTTGACCTTAATATGCTTTGTCTTTTCAATTTTAAGTACAAATGGGTATGATTAAGCTCTCAATTTTGTTCAAGACTCTAACTTGATTCCTCTGTACATTAAAAACCCTAATTGGCCTTGTTCTGCTAAATTATCAGTCTTTTTGTTGTTATTATTATTATTATTATTATTAAAAAAAAAAGGTAAAGTGAAGGGGTCTAACTTGATTCCTCTATACATTAAAAACCCTAATTGGCCTTGTTCTGCTAAATTATCAGTCTTTTTGTTGTTATTATTATTATTATTATTATTAAAAAAAAAAGGTAAAGTGAAGGGGATTCAAAATGGGTTATAACAGCAAGAATCCATCAAGAACCAATAAACATGTGGCACCTATAAAGAAAAAGGATACCATCAGGAATCCAATAACATGACAAAAAAACCTTTTTCATCGTCTAAGGAAGCGACACGACATCTTTCTACTTGTTGGCACAAGCTTTGCATGCATGAACCACTTTTTAAAAATATATTTTTTAATATAAAATACCAAATAAACCCTCAATCAATTTTACTATAATGAAAAAATACCTCCATGAAAATACCAAACAAATCCTGAAAAAAAACTTAAATAAATTTAATTTAAAGAGTTATTTATTAAATTTATCATGAAAAAAATTTTGAAATTCTAAAAGTCGTTATCAACCAAATATTTAAATTTTGCTTTTAAAAATAATATATGTATTTTACTGTTCATAAAAAAGAGGGAAAAGACTGGGGTGCCCTCGGACAAATTAAAAATAACATATGGATGCTGAAGAAAAGACTATTTTATCTATTGAGAAAAGATATGGTAGATTTAGCATGTGTAATAATTTCTCGTCTAACCTAATCTAGCACCTTCTTATTTCATTTTATTTTATATTTGTTTATATTAAATTAAGCTCTCTTACGTTGAATATTGAAAACGAGTATGATCCAGGGTTTGCTGCAACGGTCTAACTGTCTAGCAGAGGCTTAATTTTCAGTAGGAAGTGACGAGTTAAAGACTTTCATGTCTTAAATTTTACTCGATGGAGATTGCAGAAGGTAAACAGAAGTTGTGATGAACTTTCTACGTATGTGCTGGCGTTCAAAGCAATCACAAAAAAGAGATATTACTCGAGACGAGGGGTCACCTGTGTTTTGGCTATTAGTCAAAGCAGCCACAAACCAAGAAACTTCGTATTTCCTTGCACAGCACTATCCAAGCAACTTCCAAATATTTGCTCACTATAAATTGATAGCATTCCCTTGAAAATCATCAAGAAACTCCCACTTAACATTTTTCAGCAAAAAGAAAGTTAACTAGTTGGCCTACTGTGTCTTCACCAATACTACTTCATCGAAAACCGTTTTAGATAACAAGAGAAAGCAAGAAATGGGTCGTTTCTCAGCCATTTTTAGTTGCTTTGTTCCTTCGGCTTCTTCAAGGGTTATAGATGAAGCCCATAATAAGGCAGAGATTCCTAAAAGCAAATCAAAATCATCAGGTGCTCCAGTCGTAGTTTCTTACTTCCCCATGAACTCGTATCTCTCTCGCTTGTAGCAAATTCCATTCCAGGAAGATGAAGAAGGGCCATGTGATTGTTTATGCAACTCAGCATATGGCGGTAGCCTGTGCGGTTCTGATTTATTTTTTTAATTTTTTTTATGGATATGTTATCTTATTTGTTGCAATAGCTAGGTATTGCAAGAATTGCTTATCCTGTAAAGAAAAAAAAGGATGAATACAAAATCATATATTATTTTGTCCCGAAGTAAAAGTATAATTTTTGGAGTCCACCTCTCAAATCATTCACCCGTTAAATTTATTTGCAAAATCTTAATCCTACAAATCCTGCACACCCCTAGGAACTTGCACGCTTACATCAAGTTTTTTTTTATATATAATAATTATTAATATCATGCTAGCCATTTAGAGGATGGCAATCATGAAAATTTATAGCTTTATCATGAAAAGTCATACTAAAAGAAAAGAAAAGGAAGATGGATAAAACAAAAATGCCTACAACTTGCCACAAAAACACCGTACTAATAATCAGCATGGTATTTTGTCATTTGTTCATCTATGAATGTAATCAGCACTTAAAGATCATTACTCGTGTAAGAGAAAGTTCTTCACAATTGTATTGCCATGCAGATAACCGATGGAGGGTTAAACAAGAACAAGACTTAGATTTTGTCAAATATCATTGAAAACTAAACTATTTTTGTTAATCACATATTTCAAGTAATATCATATGAGAGTAGTTTCCAAGTTTTCCTCTCAAACCTTCTATTTACCATCATTTGCTATTAAACCAGCAGTTCATCAGGTGTGTTTAGAGCACACCAAAAGACCCCACCATGAAATTATTAGATAGCTGGGTTAATGTCCTGGCTGGAGAGTAGAGGGGCAAGGCTGAAAGCTGAACATAAGGCGGATTTAAAAAAAAAAAATAGCACAATAATTAAAAAAAGATGACAGAATAATACTATTTAAAAAAATTGATGAAATAACATATTTTTAGTTTGTTGCATAATAAAAAAGCAACATTTAGTAAATATCATATTTAAAAATTGCATAAACTTAACATGCCGTGCTTAATCAACTTAACATATCACCCTTCACAAGCACCACGTGTAATTAAATTTATGCACAACGCCCATCTTTTCTCTTCAGCTAAAGAATTTGGTAAGTGTCTTAATCAGGTAGCTTCTCTACTATTTATATATGTCTACTATTTATATTTGCATATTTATATAAGCAGGGGTATTGTGCATATGATATGGTGGTGTAACTTATTACACATGATAAAGTTATATAAAAGAAAACATAATATTTTTTTCATTTTACAACATATTCCATAACACATCTCCTTAAACTAAGAGTTAGTTATCCACATAAAACTTAGAATGTTGAGAAGCAAAAATCAAGGAAGTAAGGGGTTTTGTAAGCACATCGACTAATTGATCTCTGGATGGGATGAAGTAAAACTAAATCTTTTTTTTAGTCACTAAATTATGAACAAAGTGATAATCAACCTTAACATACTTTGTACGAGCATGAAAAATCATATTAACAGACAAATAAGTAGAATCCAAACTATCATACCAAATAATAGTAGTAGAACTAGGAGGGAAACACAAATTTGACAAAAGATAGCAAAGCCAAAGAACCTTAGCAATACCATCAGCTAATGTCTTATACTCTGCTTAAGTGGAGGAGCGAGCAACAGTGCGTTGCTTGCCAGATTTTCATGAAATGAGAATGTTGCCAAGAAAGACAATGTATCCACCCATGAATTTTCAATCATCAATACTTCTGGCCTAATCAGCATTAGTAAAACCATATATAGATAAGGAAAAGTCGCAAGCAAGGTGGAGACCAAAAGAGAACGTACCTTTCAAGTATCCCAATATACATTTAACGGCAACCCTATGATTTTCAGTAGGAGAATGCATAAAATGGCATACCTTATTCATAGCATAGCAGATGTCTAGTCTAGTGAAGGTGAGTTACTGAAGAGCACAAACAATTTGTAATAATTTGTTCACAACATCATCTAAGGCCTTATACTTTGTTTCGGGTATCACTCTTATGCCAAGTTAATCATTTGGTGAGTGCCTTAATGAGGATAGCTCATCTACTATTTATATAAGTAGGGCATTGTATATATTATATGGTGTAACCTATTACACATGATAAAGCTATACAAAAGGAAACATAATATTTTTCTATTTTACAACACATTCCATAATAAAAACACAGCTCTATCATGTCAATTTTGCATGCATGGCATAGGCATTAACTCACTTTTGTCTCTTATCTTCTATCTATAACTGACCTTTCCAAATGAATCATTTGTTTTAATTATTGTCGCAAATGGACACATGATGTTAGGGGTCATCCCTTAGTTGTTTGGTTTAAGATCGCTAGAAGACTCAGGTGTATTTATTTTATCAAAAATTTCAAGAGTAAAAGATTGGTTGTGGCTAGAAAAATTATTAGTATCTCTAATGCACCCTATCTAAGATAAGTTATATTATGTGGTTTGAATATAGTTTAAAGGTTTTAATAGGTTCCTAACCAGTGAAGTCTATAACTTAGGATAAAGATTTGCTCATGCGAATAAATCTAATATTTTGAATTTATTATGAGTTAGTGTGCCTAAATAAATTCTTATGAAAATGATCTATATAGGTGCCCTGATAGGGTTCACTCGAAGACGGAAAGGGTTTTTTTAAAAATCGTGTTATAGTAAAACCTATTCTTAATTAAAATTGATAAATATTCAAAATAATTATAAAAAAAATTTAGTCCAATTCTAATATTTAAATACCAACTTATTTATAATAAAAAAAAAATTAGTCCATTTCTAATATTTAAATACCAACTTATTTATAGATGCAACATTTATAGATGTGTTGTCGTTGCTTAGTCAATGGTGGTGAGTGGAAAAGGGAAAGGTCATTGTTGAGGAAGACCAAAAGAGAGGAGTGAAGCTGGTAAAAAAGGTTGTTAGAGGTTGCCGTGCCACTCACAATGGTGGATGGTGGAGAGGAGCTCATGTGGTTCGAGAGGAATGGGGGCCTATTTTTTGTGCTCTTATGACGATGGAAGGAGAGAAGACTAGGAGGTTCTCAGTGTTGCGCTTTTTTTGTTGTTTTCAATTGTTTTTTTGGGAGTCTAGCGTGTGCTGAGTTAGGGAGAGTGTTTAGGTGTGTATGTCAGTGGGGTTTTTTTTCTAACTAATTTTCTCTTTAAATTAACCACCTATTTATATATAAAAATCTACCTTGCTTGAAGGCAAACTAAACCAATACTAATTATTGAATTTTAAGAATTAATCCTTACCACACGATTTAATAACTTGGAGGCAAAGTAAAGAAAAACAAACTTTTAGATTAAATAAAAAAGATTATGGACCATCCGAATAGAAATTGAATTGCTTGATAAGAGTGATTTCAATTTCAGAATTGTTCTTCTCCCTTTTATAATTGCCACAGTTACAAATAGATCATTAAAATAATAAATATATTTTAAATTTAAATATTTTAAGAATATATTTTTTAGGTTTTTTATTATTTTTTTTTTTTGAAAATTTTTAAAAAATGAGGTCAAAAATGGAATAACAACGTCCATTTTCTTGAGAAATAAAATAGAGAGAAAAATTTAGCCATAGACACACAATCTCTTCGGCAGCACAAGCTCAAGTCCCCACCAATGTACGTTCCCTTTCAAGGTAGCAGGCGGGCCAAAAGGCTCCACAAGAAAGTGGTGAGATACAGGGAATGCCTCAAAAAGCATGCAGCAACTTTTGGTAAGTGTGCAATACAAGGATGAGGTGAGCTCATACAAGGAGACCCTCGAGTGCTCAGTCTTTATTTATTTTTTTTAATATAAATATTCAAATTAAATTTTATATATCCCAATTAACTTTATAAATATTAAATTTAATAATTATATAAATCTTTAATAATTTTAAAATTAGTAGAATTCAAACAAATAATTTCTAAAAAATAAACATATAACCTGAACAATTAAGTTAACACCTTAGTATTATACTTAATTTATTTTTAATTAGACTTTTAAGTGCTTAATCTATTTTTATTTGATGGGATAATTTTAAATGGTGATATTAATTGATTATTAAGGTTTAAAAACACAAAATTTAATATATATTATGTTTTAAGTTGTTATAAATAAAAATATATTATTTGGCCAAAAAAATTTTTGCCGTGTTATTTTATTTATTTTTTAAATATTTATTTTTTTTTTGCCATGTTATTTTATTTATTTTTTAAATATTTATGTGTTTATTGTCTTGTCCACGTAAGACCGAGGTTAGACCGGACTCAAGGCTTTGTCAAGCATGATTACATGGCCAGGTCACGAGGATGCAAGATTAATTTAACTTTGTCAAGTACGATTATTACATGACCAAGTTCAGCCATAGCCGACAGGACCTGATTCACGCCATCTTAGACTTATTATTATACATGGAATTAATGCAAACTGGACACGTGTCTAACACTTTTCTGGTGCTCCTTCCTCTGCCAGACAAGAACTAAATAATGTTTAAACGTTTTTTTTTTTTTGTCATATTTTTCTAATAGAGGGTCTATGAAAATTGAGAGTGATATATTTTGTCTTGGTCAAAGCAAAATACGTATATTTATTGTATTTATCTGAGCAATGAATAACGGATACCTTATAATTTATTTATCTTAATACTCTTTAATGTCTTAAATAAATAAATAAATAAAATGTAGAAAAAAAAGGGAAAACAAATGATGGCTCTCCAATTACGAGCCAAAATAGCCCAAAATAAGAGATAGATTCATGATTAATTTAAATTTTGGAGTTGTTATTTGATGCACTTTTGTTTCTTGTTTTTAAAAATAAAAATATTAAACTTATTTTTTATTTAAAAAAAAAAACCAAAAGCAGTTATCAGATTTCTTTCCAGAGCAAACAGAGTGGAAATCAGCCCTTAATTTGTCAACCATGAAATTAATCAAGACTTTGGACACTTCTCTGATAGCACTCCTTTATCTCCTGGCCCATCAAGTCCAACGTATGTAACTATTACACGTGTATCTTCACATTTTTCTAATCGATCGAGTGTTGAAGTTTTCTATCCTCCTGCTTTGACCTTGAAGACCTCGTAAACATGTGAGTGATTTAACGTCTTGTCATTTGTCAAATCAAGAAACTTAGCCGATTTATTTCCTAAAAGATAATTTCATTTTTTAAAGTAAAATTTGAGTAAATTTTTTTTAAAAAAAAATTATTTTTTAATATTTAGAAGTATAATAAAAAAATATATTAAAAAATTTAATATTTAATTATGTTATAAAAATTTAATAGATAAAAAATTTTAATTAAAAAATGATAAGAAAAAAACAAATAATAATTATAAAAATAAAAACTGAAGTTAATATAAAAATTAAATTGTAAGGGATAAAATAAAAATAAAATATTCAAAATATAATATATATATATATATATATTAAAAGTTTGAAGATCAAATTTGATAAAATTAACAAATAATATAATATTTTTAAATTTTTCATCATTTCTAAAAAATATTTTTCACCTAAAATAAAAGGAAAATATTTTCTTGGAAACTAAGCAAAAATTTTATTTGACTAGAAAGTGTTTTTCGTTGACTAATTTTTCTAGTGACAAATAAATATAAGAAAGTTTAGAAAGTAATTTCCAGAAAATCATTTTCCGTCAAATAAATGAGGTATTAATTGTTCTTGTTGTTGAGTCTAATAAAAAACCAAAACTTGTTAATTTTTTTTTAATAATAAATATTTAGACTTGTTTATGCATGCTTTGATTAATATTATAAGATTTTGAAATTAATGATTATGTAATATTTTAATAATTTTGAAATTTATGACAATTAAACTAATGATTTTTAGAGAAGAAGTCCATAATCTAATCAATTAAAATATATCCTAAAAATTGTTTTCTGATTATAAAGTAATTCTAGGATTTGTAACAATTAAACTAATGATTTTTAGAATGTAAATCTAGAATCCAACCAATTAAAATACATCCTAAAAAAAAATCTTATTATAAATGGAGAATTCCTCATATTCTTAAAACTCATCAGGAAATTCTGCTCTTTTATTGATACGAAGCTAAAGAAACAGTACTCTACAGAATCGAAGGAGAAAGAGGAAGCCACGTGATGGTTTATTTCTCAGCCATTTTCAGATGCTTTTGGTTTCTCATCGTCATCACCTTCTTGGATCTCTAATGTTGAAAATGTCGAACATAGTCCTAAGAAATACGAGCGAAAATCAAGATCATCTAGAGCTCCCATTGTAGTTTCTTACTTTCCTGTTAATTTTTACCGGTTTCTCTTGTGATATTTTTTTTATCCAGCATGCAGGTGTCTGGTGGTAGAACATAATCAGCAATGCAGAAAGCTTTATCGCCGGAACATACAATTAGGCATTCCTGTGTCTGCCGTCATGTAAGCTTGCCTGATAAAAGAGAAAAAATAATGGGGAATATCTAGTTTCCTAGAAGTTGAGTATTGATTGGCATGCCATGCTTGCCATTGAAAGATAGGTTGGTGCTTGAGAACATTTCATTGACGGTAGAGATACTTAAGTCTGGCTTAAGGATGGCTTTTGGTGGAAAGGTTACCCTAGGAAGTTACAGATAAGTTGTTTATCGGTGAGATAAGATGGTGTGGTGTGCACTAGGTAGGCTGAAAAACATGTGGATAGCCAGAAAAAAAAAAAAAAGAGAGAGATGCCAGGAAAATGGAGAGATGAGGGGAAAAAAAGAATATAACTAATATTTGAGATTATAATAACATTATAATTTAAAGTATTATTTATTTAAAAATATATTAAAATAATATTTTTATATTTTAAAAATTTATTTTTAACATCAATTTATCAAAACAATTTAAAAATATAAAGTATAAATTTAAAATTAAAAAAAAAAGAAATTCAACTATATTCGCTATCAATGAGTAGCTGGAAAACATGTGGTGTGCTTTAGGGAGGCTGAAAAACATTGGGCTGGTTGGCAATCTTACCTAAGCTGCTTGTCATAGCTAACACAAGATGACATGTTTGTATGGTACCTGAGCTTTTAAAATAAATATATTTAATAGTTTTATAATTAATACCTAGCGCTAAATAAATAATAGAAAATAAAGGTACAATGGAATAAATATTTTATGATAAAAAAAAAATTGTGTTGGTGATCAAAAATTTAGAGACTGAATAAAAGATTTATAACAATCTACAGTGTTTTGTAAGGCTAAAGATACAATAGAGCAAATATTTTATGATAAAAAAAAATTATGTTGGTGATTAAAAATTTAGAGACTAAATAAATAATTTATAACAATCTACAGTGTTTTGTAAGGAAAGATACAGTGTTTTTGTCACATAATTTAGTTTTTCTGTTAATAAAAGGCAAAAAAAATTATAAAGTTAAATTCTCTACCGACTTAATATTAAACAAAATCAACAAAGATAATTTTGGAAGAAAAAAAACCTATGAGGAAAAACATTATAACAAATGACAATGTTTTGTGAGGAAAATTATAGTTCTTTCCCAAATAAAGTAAAAATAAAAAACTATTTAGAAAAATATTGTAGCAATCCACAATATTTTGTAAGAAAAACTACAACGTTTTTCTTATATGATTTAGCTTTATTATAATTATAATTCTTAACCAACTCGATATTCAAAAAAAATTGACAAAGATAATTTAAAAAAAAAATCATATGAAAAAACACTATAACAATTTATAGTGTTTTAGAAAAAACTTACAAATCTACATTCTTAATCAGCTTAATATTAAAAAAAAAAATTGGAGACAATTTTTAAAAAAAAATAACAAAACAAACACCAAAAAAAAAAAATCAAGTTGGAAACATTGTAACAATTTGTAGTGTTTTGTGATGAAAGCTACAAAAAAAATCAAGTTGAAAATATTGTAGCAATTTGTAGTGTTTTGTGATGAAAGCTACAGTGCTTTCCCACATGATTTAATCTTATTTGTAATAACTTGTAATTGTAATTTTCAAACAACTCAATATTAAAAAAATAAAATAGACAAAGATAATTTGAAAAAAATTATAAGAAAAAAATCATGCAGAGAAACACCGTAGGAATTCACAATGTTTTGTGAGGAAAGCTACAATAATTTTTCCAGATGATTAAGCTTTATTACAAAGTTAAATGATAACCAACTCAATATTAAAAAAAATCAACAAAGATAATTTTGGAATAAAATATTACAAAAAAAAAGAAAATACAAAAAAACTGGAAAAAAAACCATGTGAGGAAAAACTATATCAATCCATAGTGTTTTGTGAGGAAAAACTTGTATTTACTTGTAATTGCAATTATTAACCAACTTAATATTTAAAAAATAAAATTAACAAAGATAATTTTAGAAAAAAACATAACAAAAACAGAAAAAACCATATGGGCAAAAACACTATAGCAATCCACGGTAATTTTTAAGAAAAGTTACAGTGTTTTCCTCACATATTGTAACTATAATTTTTAACTAGCTTAATATTAAAAAATAAAATAAAATAATAATTTCATAGAAAATCATAAAAAAAAACTATGCAGAAAAATATTGTAGCAATCAACAATGTTTTAACTATGCAGAAAAATACTATAGCAATCAACAATGTTTTTAAAAAAAATTACAAAACTAATTTTCAATTAGTTCAATATTTAAAAAAATCAAGAATATATTTTTTTAAAATAAAAAAAATAGAAAAACTATGTGGAAAAACACTACAGTAATCCACAGTATTTTAAAAAAAATTACAAAGAAAATTTTTTAACCAGGTCAATAGTTAAAAAGTAAAATCAATAAAAATAATTTTGAAAAAAAATAAATGCAAAAAAAAATGAAACATTGAAAAAACAAGGCAAAAATAAAAGGGAGAAATGCACCATGGATTACTATTGTAATCCACGGTATATTATTTGTTGGGGTATAATGATTACAAAAAAATTAATAAATATAATTTTAAAAAATAAAATAGAAAAATTATGTGTAAAAACTCCGCAGTAATTCATAGTATTTTAAAAAAAAATTATAAAATAAATTTTTAACCAGATCAATATTTAAAAAATAAAATCAACAAAAATAATTTTTAAAAAAAAATATATTATGAATTACTGTTATAATTCACAGTACATTATGTGTGTGGAAATAGTAATTCCCGCACACCATTGATATTCCCGTACAGTATTGTTAATTGATATTAAGTTAACTAATAAGTTTATATTATTATTAATTTTAAAATTTATAAAATTAATTTAAATATATATAAATTGGTTTGAATATTTATATTAATAAAAAATAATTACTTCTTTATAAATACATTTTCTTTTTGTATCATAAATAATCCTCAGTATTCTTTATTCGAAACATCTTTGAGGGAAAAATATAATGACCCCGCATTATATTCACAATATTCATGTATACATATTCGAATCTTGATTTAAAGTACAATATTTTTTTTGTGATAGGCTGCTGTCAATAGTAACAGTCTACCGGTTAAATTTGTCTAAAATTTTGTTGGACCAATTCATTCCATAGTCTAATATTTTCTTTATCAGGTGGTTCATCAGTCGATCAATTTATTAAAATAATAATGAAAATAATTGTTCAATTCACCAAATAATAGTAACAAGTTTGTAAATATAGTTGGCCGACCGGTTTTTCCAGAACCATACCCTTTTTGCTATTGAACCTTTGTCCAGCTATTAACCTTCAAAATAGCACAAAGCTTCTGGACTTGGCTATATTACTACCCGAATCTTAGGTGGATGTTTTTTATCATGATTATAATCCAACTACTCCGGACTTTATCTCCTATCTCATAATTTGATTTCCATCATTATTAAACAATTATCAAGCATGATGCATAAATTATAAATAAATATTATAAGTTAGATTTTATGTGATTTAAGTTCTTAAGTACTAAACCAAACATAATATCGTAACAGATAGTTGAAAATGAGAAATTCTTACCAAAATGATATAAATTTTATAACTAGATTTATTATAATATTATTAATTTTATTATTTAATATAAAATTAAAGAAAAAAATATTTCTAATTATTTTTTAAAATAAGTTAGTTTGACAATAATAAAATATAGTTATTTATATTTTATTATATTTTATCCATCATAATTAAATAAGATACAAAAATAATCACTCCAATGGTAAAAAACCTTTTAGAAATGTAAATTATATTTTAATATATTTAACACACAACTATTTTAACAATTTCATATATCTCTGTTGATTATGTAAATCTAAATATAACTTGAACAATTCTCAATCAATTAATTAATTATTAAAAGATAAAATTAAAAAAAATAACTAAAAAAAACATTAAAAAAAATAACTTGGATGAACTAACTAAATCTATAATATAAGTTATGAGATTAGGATAATTTCATAAAAAATAAACAAAAAATATATTTAAAAAATCAAAGGAAAAAAAACATTTAAAAAAAATATTTTTAATGAATAATATTTTTGTAAGATTTTGACATTTCTGCAAAATATTAATAATATTTTTATAAGAAAAATGGTATTTTAATATTTTGTTTAGAATTCCCCTTGAATCATGTACAACAAGTATTGAAAAGCCAAAATAACATTTTTATTATTGTTTCTTGCTTTCCATTTAGCACATTATTTGGCGATACCCTCGTATTAATATTTATAATACAAGAATACTAAAGTATAGATAATTTAAAGTCTAGTACAAGATAAAATTATTCCTTTTAAAAAAATTCAAATTAATATTTAAAAGGAGTAACTAAATTTATCCTTATAGTTTATTTCAACTAAATATCAAGAAAAGAAACATACACTAAAGTCCCTAGTTTTTTCATAGATTGTCAAATCATACCCTTAATCTAAATCATTATTTGATATTTTAATTATTAATTTTCAACTCCTTAAAAATCAAATTAAAAAAAAAATAAGTCATTATGATAATTACTCTCTTTTTATAATATTTTACAGTCCAAAGACATGAAACTTTTAGGTTTGTAAGGAAAATAACACCTCAAAATATATATTTTTTTTTTAAAGAGATGGAAAGGAATAAGAATTGGCTTGGTAATATTTAAAAATGATCAACTAGCAATCATTTGAAAAAAAGATCAACCTGAGATCTCTTGAGAAGATGATCATCTTGGCATCTTTGAAAAACGATTGACTTTGAGATTTAATAAAAAAACAATAGTCTACTTAGGATCTTTTGAAAAAATAATAATTTTGGGATCTTCAAAAAATGATCATCTTGGGATCTTTTGAAAAATAATCACCTGGGATTTTTGAAAAATATATGATCATCTTGTGATCCTTAAAAAGTGAATAACTAGTTATCTTTTGAAAAATAATTGACTTGGGATCTTTAAAAAATTATCAACTAGAAACCCTTTTTTGGGTAAATAATTGATATGTAATCTTTTTATAATATTCGGATATCACGGTAATTAATTAAAAAAATTTCATGTAAAAATAATAGATATTTAGCATTTTATTTTTTGAAAAAATATTATTTAAGAAGTAGTCACTTAGTATTATGATCACTAAAAATCCTAACTGGTCAAAAGATATTCTATGGTCCGAAACCGGTTATATAAAAAAAATACTATTACTTTTTAAGTATCCTACTGTTTTACTAATTTTATCTAAAATTATTAAGAATTTATCATTTTTTTTGTTCTTCCTAATCATATTATTGATTTTAGCAGCATTGAACAATGCCAATGAATATTTTTCAACTTTAATATTGATAAATATTGCACAAACCTAAAAAAATATAATATTTTCAACTCTGATATAAATAAATAAATTGGTAAATTGTTTGAGTTTTTAATGAAAAATAAACAATTGTTCTATGTTTTTTTTTGTTTACCTTTTTATTAATTACTCTTTTTATATTAGAATAAAAAATCATTGCACAATAAATATTCATTTAATAATAATAATCCACATTTTTACCATATAGCAAAAAAAAATCAAGGAAAAAAAAATAAAACAAAGCGTAAGGAGAAAGCATAAATAAATTATTTACTCCTTTTCTCTTTCATATGAAGATTTATAAATAAATCCACAATGATACCAAATATTTCAAAAAAAATTGATATCAAAATAAGGTTTATTCAACTAAATATTAAAATAAAATAAAAATAAAATATATGAATAAGACATAAAGATATGTTTTGTGAAATATATTTTTAACCGATCTAATTTGAATCGGGTGAGGTAAAAGCCTAGACCCAGCTCTTTTTTTTCACATGGGGCTGGTTCTAGCCCAAGCTGGCTCTTTTTTTTTTCACATGGGGCTGGTTCTAGCCCAGCAGTACAAGCTGGGCTAGACCCAGCAACCCAACCTGATTACTGGTCCAAACCAGTAACCCGGCTGGCTTTTATCTGCAAGCGTGCGTGAATTGTTCACGCACGCTAGCTACAAGAGGAGGGTTACTAAAGTGAAAGGAGGGAACGAAAACAACTTATTTGGTTTGCAGGCGTTTTGGACGAAAATCTGCAGGTGCTTGTTGCTGGCGAAGCCTCTGTTTTTGGTTTCCTTTCTGCCTTCGGCCCCATTTTTTTCTTTTTTTCTCTCGATGTCTGCTTCTCCAATCAATTCTTTCTTCTTTGTTCGTCTCTTCTGTATTATTTCTTTGGTTTTCTCTCCTTTTTGCTCTGTCTTTTTTTTTTTTCACTGGTTCTCCCCCTCTCCCCCTTTTACAGAGCCAGACCTTGAGAGGGATCCTTATCCTTATCTTCCCTCGGATCATCATCTTGTATAGAGTGAATTGGCTCCGTGTTTGGGTAGAATGGAAACACCAACATTCCTGCCATTGTTGGACTGTTGGTGGTGCTTATCCTTGCGTCAGGGGAGAGTTATGAGGGTGAGGGAGACCAAACCATACCCTATGGGTTCTGTGGGTAGACAATGCGGCCTTGAATTTGGCCTGTTTGCGGCGATTGATGTTTTCCTTTGCAGGGGGTCTCCTCTGTTTCCGGAGGATGAAGACGATGAATGGAAATGAAAAACGGCGCCGTTTCTAGACTGGGAGGCCGTTTTTCAATTTAGTCCTCTAATTTTTAACATTTGTTTAAAAGGACCCCTGGGAGAAATAGTAATTAGACCCCTGCATTGCGATACCTTTTACACAAAGGTTCTTGGACTTTAATTGCTTGCAATTTAAACCTCAAGCAGCCCTGGATTTTAATACTTCTTCAATTAAGCCCTTTGTTTAGTTAATTAAACTAATTCTAAGTTTAATTAAGTCCCTGAACATAGCATTGCTTCAATTAAACTCATGGTATCATTAATTAAACCAAATCAAATTTAAATTGAGTCTCCGGACTTGTTAATGTTTTTAATTTCTACCAAAATTAACTTTTAAAATCATAATTCCACCTTAATTAAACCTCAACATTTTTAATTTGTGTTGTCTTAACCCTAATTTTATTTTATTTTTTTGTTTCATCTTCTTTTTATTAAAAAAATAAAATCTAAGATAAAAATTTGAGTTATAATATTTTTAAAATATGATCAATTAAGAATCTTTTAAAATATGATTGTCTAGGGATCTTTTCAAATATGTTCTTTTTAGAATATTTGATAAACAATTTAAAATCTTAAACTATGATCAAAGCATATAATAATACTTGGAAGTTACGAATTTTCTTGCGTCATTCAAACCCTTATATTAAATTGTAAATATAATTATGATAGTAGGCTCATTTTTTATTTTAATTCTGTTTTGAATAACTAATGTGGTTATGAACCTTTTAGATATTTTCTTTTTCTTGACTTTGTTATTTCTTGATAATTTTATATCAAGGCTTCATTTGCCCCTTGGATCACCCTTTAACACGCATTTCCACCCTTTTGTTTTCTTTTATCTTCTTTCATCATGACTCCTTTTAATATTTTCTAGCAATCTCATTCCATTGAGATGATTCAAATGCATTTTGAATTTAAATAAACTCACTTTTTTATTTTTTATTTAATGTTGTTTTTGTTCATCAGGTTTATTTAATTAATATCAGTATTAGTTATGTGGTGGACCAGAAACAAGACTATTTTTAAGGAGATATGACAAAGAATCAAGGAAAAATATTAAGAGAAACAAAGAATTAAAAAAAAATCTTTTTGAAAACCATATGGCTAAAATTTAACTTTTTATAGCATTAAATTCAAGCATAATATTTCTTTACAATATCTAAATTTACATACTTCAGGAACTCCCTTCCTTTAATGTTTGACAAAATAAAAGCTTCTCCTCACAATTTTCTTTTTACTGTATAAGTGTTAGCTTTATGGTTATAATAATGATTTAATTATATGTTTTGATGATAACATAAATATTAGATATAATAAAACATTGTTTTTATATGGTTTTGATATATGCATATCACATTATTAATATCATAATGTATTTTATGCTTAAATGATTTAAATAAGAATATATAATATATTTATGGTTTTCTTGGTTTTTTAAAAATAAATTTCATCCTCTAACATTTTGTTATTTTTTAATTTATTTTTTACGATATTTTTTAGTTGCTTTGAAAATAATACGAATTACCTTGATTTTTTTATTTGTCTTTGTATTTAGCTTTTTTGAAAGAATTTTTTTAATTGAATTAAATTAATTGATTTCATTCTCCAATATCAAATTTTTTAGGTGTCGAACTCCTGGGTTAAATCCAAATCAAGAATTCAATGGATTATGTGTTTGAGAGTTTAACTCAGATTTACAAGATTCACTCAAATTTACCTTATTTTATTTTATTTTTTTAAACTTTAGTTTTTTTTGCAAATTTCATCCTCTAATATTTTTTTTATTCTCTTTCTATGGGATTTATGTTCTCTTTTTTTTTAATAACAAGTGTTGCCTCCAACTATTTTTTAGTCTTTGTTAAATTTAGCTTCTTTAAAAAGAATTTTGTTTTTTAATTAAATTAAATATATTGATTTCATCATTTGCATTTAATTTGGCATTTGTTTAGCTATTTAATTTAGCTCAAGTCTATAATTTAACTAATTATGGGTTTGAGAGATTAATTTTGGTTTATAAAGTCTACTCAAGTTTGCTTGGTTTTTTTTCTTTATAAAGTTTTTTTTTAATTTCATCCACCTATATTTTGTTATTTTTATTTGTTTTCTATAGGATTTTTCTATGGTTGTGAAAGCAATAAAGGTTAACTCAACTGTTTTTCTACCTTTGTTGAATCTAGCTTTTTTAAAAGGAATTTTATTTTTTGATTAAATTAAATTAATTATATAAAAGTAAGCATGAGATGGTCAATTCATGGTGTTTTGTTTTTTTTTGCTTTCTGGGTCACTACTCTAACAGCACATGCGACTTCTTTTAGTTATTAAAAATTATTTGATTTTTTTTATTCTTCTAAAACGTTGATATCACATGGACATCCTTTTTATATTCATAAAAAATTAACTTGACCTACGGTGTAGCGTGGACCATTCATCTAATGCAATCTAAAATAGCAATTGAAAAACTATTGATATTGATTTATTAATTTTTTAATAGCCTGGTCTTTTATACTTTAAATTGTTACCTACAAAACTAAATGATTTAGATGCTTTATGTAGCCTAGTCCATATTAAAATGCATCTTGGGCTATTGTAAAATTACATTTATGCCTTTCAGTAAAAAACATTAAGCCTCTTGGATGGGGTATTGATGTCTTTTTTTTTTTCACAATAAAAATACAATTTTGCCTCAAAGTTAATAAAATATAGACTTGTTGACCAAAAACTTTCTTGACTCTACATAAGTGTCTTAATAGTAAAAATACACATTTGCCCCTAGAGTCAAAAAATTATTGTATTACTGGATAAAAGTGTTTTGAGGTTTTTGAATTTTAATGTACAATGCAATTACATCTTTAACCTTGGAAAAGACAAGACAAGAGTATTTTTATACTTTTATATAGATATTTTGTGTAATTATCGGGTTTGTGGGAATATTTTGGTATTTTTCATATATTGTTTTCTAATCTTTTGATGCTTAAAGTTGTTGAGACAAGACAAGAGTATTTTTATACTTTATATGGATATTTTGTGTAATTGTCGGGTTTGTGAGAGTATTTTGGTATTTTTCATATATTTTTTTCTAATCTTTTGATGCTTAAAGTTGTTATAGCATGCTTGACATGCCCTAACATGTGTATGATGTCACCCGGTGAATGCAACTAGCCTCCTGTTGTCTTCCTAAATGCGCTACTTGTCCTTCCATTTAGAGTGATGTATAATAGATCATAGTGGTTAAATTATTTCCAGTGATCATTTGATTTTTTTTTTTCTTCTTTTCTCTCTTTTTATAGGTACCATTGTCTTCTTTATTTTTAGCTTTTCAATTTCAGTCCTTATTTTATTAATATGTATACCATTGTCTTCTTTATTTTTCAATTTTCAATTTCAGTTCTTATTTTATTAATTTCTTATTTCATTCCATGTCTATTTATACAAGTTTTTTATTTTTTTCAATTTAGTCCTTTAATTGTAATTTCTCATATGTTTGATTTTTCATTTTGGTCCTTTTTTTTAATATTTCTAATTTTATCCTTGGCACTTTTGTTGAAGTTTTTTTTTCAATTTCATCCTCCAATCAAATTTTCTGTTATTATTATTATTCTTTTAGTTTGACACTTATTTTTTTATTTTTCATTTTATGAAAGCTAATTTTCGCTTTAATTAAACCCTCAAATTGAAATTTTTTATCCCTCTAATTAATTTTTTTTCTCACCCTTATTTTTTTCTATCCTTTTATATAATTAATTTTTTTCTTGCTTTTATCTTTCAATGTTTAATTTGTTAGGAATTCAACTTTATATAGTCTTATTATTTCATATTAGTTTTTTTAATATTGCTTTTGTGATCATCTTTAAGTTTTTTTATTTGTTTATCCCGGTATCATGATCTAGTTTACAACTTTTGCATGTCTTTTTTTAAAATAGTTTTTTTTAGTTGTTCTATTTCTATTTCATTTTTCAATATATTATTCTTATTCATCTATGTTTTTCTTTTACAAATAAAGTTTATTTTTAAAATAAAAAAATATTCATTTTAGAATTATTTTTTTTATTGTGTTCAGCCTAGCATAATAATTTTTATGGCATAAGTTTATTTAGTTAGTTTTATTTTTTTTATCTTTTAAGTCATGAAATTTTTAAGATGTAGATTTATCTTTTATTTATTTAAATAAATAAATTTCATAAATATAATGTATATGATATTATGTTATGGAATATTTTTATTTTTTCCATAAATTTTTCAATTTACATTTTAATTTTTTATGTAAAAAAATAACATGAAAAAAAAATCCCCATACCTAGTAATTTGTTAAAAATAAATTTATAACCCGTGATAAAATATAAATATCCGGTACTAATGCTAGTAGGAATAAGTTGGGCTTTTCAAATTCAGTTGGAATTGCTTTAAACCCAGGCCCTCTAACCTCTTTTCAAATTTTGTCCTAATGGAACTCCACATGCTAATAAATACAAAGGTTTTAGCTCATAGAAAGAAACCAGAACCTGACCTGTCCTTTCATAAGTCCAAAAGGGCCCTTCTCTCTCTACTCTCTAGTCTCCAGTTCTCTAAAAAGGGAAAAACGAAAAAAGCACAGAGCAATCCTCAAAACTATTCTTTAAGTATATATTTAGTTTTAATTTTGTCTCTAAACAAATCCTTTTTTTAATTTTATCCTCTATGTCTCATAAAAGTTTTCAATTCAAGTTCTTCGATCCCAAATTGATCATGAATACGTTAAATTATACCTTTTTCTAAAAAAAGGACATAAAATATTTTATCAATGAATTCTAACAGAAAACCCAATTAAGAAATCAAAATCAAGGAGGAATAAAATTGGTAAAAATATTTGTTTGAGATTAAAATTGTTCTAGTCCAATAATTAAGGGATATCTTTGAAGCTTTGCCCAGCAGAAAAACATGTCTCTCTCTGTGGCCAAAAGGCCAGTTTGCCTTCCCAAGCCTACCAAAGTACCAAAACACAAACACAACTCCTCCTCTAACCCAATTTCTCTCTCTCTCTCTTTCTCGATGCATGTATATTATATACACTTGAAGAGTCTCTATTAACTCCAAAACAGTAGCCCCTCTCTCTCTCTCTCTTTCTCTCTCTCTAGCTGCTGGGTTCTCTTCGATTCAGAATCATAGAGACTGACAGATAAACATGGCTCTTGTGTACAAGCTCCAAGCTTTCTCATCCGTTTCTGTGTCAGCTCAGAATTATAACAAGGTTACTTCTTTGATTACAAACACCATTTGTTCATTACACTACAAGAGCTCGCCTTTTACAGAGAAACATTCAATTGAGAGATACCAAAGGGACCGGTGGCTTTACCAGAACCAGGTGGAGTTAAGTCAGCATCAATCGTCCCCATGCTCTTTGCCATCTGACTCAGAGTCTATAAGGGAAGATGACATAGCTTTGCAGCTACCTGAGTTGAAGAAGTTGCTTGAAGTGCTTAAAAGAAAGAGAGAGAGTTGTTGTGGTAATGATGGTGATGGGGAGAAATGTGGGCCTGGGAATGTGTTTTTGGTGGGGACCGGACCAGGAGATCCTGAGTTGTTGACATTGAAGGCTGTGAAAGTGGTTCAGAAAGCTGATATTTTGTTGTATGATAGGTTGGTTTCTAATGATGTTTTGGAGTTGGTTGGTCCTGATGCTAGATTGCTTTATGTTGGCAAGACTGCTGGGTACCATAGCAGAACTCAGGTAAGCAAGAAAAGATGGCTCCTTTTCTCTTCGTTTTTCGAAAAGATTTTCTTTTTTGATTGGGGTTCTGAGGCTTTTAGTTATCTGTTCAAATTCAATTTTGTATGATGTTTGAGAATTGGGTATTTGGGTTTTTAAACTTTTTGAATTTAGCTTGAACTTCAAAATAGTTGTATAGGATTGGGGGTCAATTTCAGGTCCTATATATTTGAAGATTTTGAATTCTTTTTGTTAATTGGTGTATAGGATTCTGTTGGTTTTTAGCAGGATTTATATGTTTGGTTAACCATTTAAGTATAGAATTGCTTGTTGGTTTGCATGGTTTTAGGAGGTAGTATACTGATTATAGAGTTTCTGGAATTGGGTTTTTAATGAAATGAGATCAAAGGAGTCATTTTTTAACGTTTTTTTTTCAGGAGGAAATACATGAGTTGCTTTTAAGTTTTGCTGAAGCAGGTGCTACTGTTGTGAGACTTAAAGGAGGTGATCCACTGGTAAGTTTCTGATTTAAGATGCTGCTAGATTTAGCCAGTGATTGCAATGTAATGAGCTTTATAGTCGAGCTTTAGGTGACATATATCATTGTGTTTCAAAGGTATTTGGGAGGGGTGGAGAAGAGATGGATTTTTTGCAACAGCAGGGAATCCAAGTTAAAGTTATCCCAGGTATGATTCTGCACATCTCCTTTATCCTATTACCAAGTATAGATTCACAACGAGAGCACATCTGGTTTTCTCGGAATGTGGAAGATGACAGCCATCTCCAAGAGTCATGATAGAAATTTGGAATTACATCGTTTGAAGAAATTGAATGCATATAGTTTAGCATTCATCTTTCAATTAATTCTGGTCTGAATAATACTATGTCTTTTCTGGCTTTGAACATCAACCCATTACGTGGAAAAACTAGGCATGCCATTAATAGATCAGGGTGTTGCAGGTTTTTGTATTCCTTTTCTGCTACTAAAACTTTTTAATTGGTCTTGCATAACTGTTCTGCTTCAGTAGGCAAACTTACTTTCTTCTATTTTTTCAAGCCTGATGCTTTTCTGGTTTGGGAAGTGAAACAAACTCATAGTATGGATGGCATTGTGATTTCTCTATTCATTGCTGTGCAGGTATTACTTCTGCTTCAGGTATAGCAGCAGAGCTTGGGATTCCTTTGACTCATCGGGGTGTTGCAAATAGTGTTAGATTTCTAACTGGCCATTCAAGGAACGGAGGAACGGATCCCTTGTTTGTAGCAGAAAGTTCAGCTGACCCTGATTCAACCTTAGTTGTGTATATGGGCTTGTCAACTCTTCCTGCCCTTGCATTGAAGTTGATGCAGCATGGTCTGCCAGCAAATACTCCAGCTGCTGCAGTTGAGAGAGGGACCACACCCCAGCAGCGCATGGTGAGTATGATTATTATCATATATGACAAGCACCTCACTGGAAATTATAAATAGAATTGAAATACCAATATGATTTTACTTTATGAGGTTATTAAATAAGTGCTTGTGTATTTCGAGGTGTGCTATGGTTCTCCTTTAAAAATTTTTCATATTGAGAAATGTAGTTGCATCGACAAAGGAATATGTGAAGCATAGGTATAAATTATTTAGTTAATATTAGGAAAACAGTGATTTTCTAGAAAGATTTGCATGGAAATAATTCTACCTTGGCACACTATTGATAGCAAAATTTGTGAAATGGTTAAGCAATGATATCTTTTTAGTTCAAATTTATGGAAATTCCTTTCATTCTGAAAATGAAAGGTTTCACCTAAAATAAAATGTTAATTTAAGTTATTAGGACGTGTACTAGATGCATGCCAAAAATGGGAGAGTCCATTTAAAGGGTTGTGCCTTGTAGTGTTCACCTCATTCAAATTCACAGAAATTCTATGCAGAAAAGAATAGAACAGAAATGAATTAGTTTTGATGTTTCTTCCTTGTGTATAGTTTTGGGTTAGGCTTAAGGCTTACAGCTGATACTGAGTAATTGTATCTCTTCGCAAATTACTGTTGTTATTGTAGAGGCTTGTTTCCATTTCATATCTGTTTTACTTCTGATCCTTAAAATTAAGAGGCGACATTTTATGATAACTAAAAAGCTTATTCACTAGAAGTTTGCCTGTTTGAAGTGATGATGTTGTTATGAACTGACAATAGCCGTTCACAATCATCACACAGGTTTTTGCAGAATTAAATGATCTTGCTGATAAAGTTGCGCGGGAAGAGTTAGTTTCCCCAACACTGATAATCATTGGGAAGGTGGTTGCACTTTCACCATTGTGGCCACTTTCTTCTAAAGAAGTATCCTGTTTGATGGAAGCTGTGTAAGAGTGTTTGCATTGCATGGATAGCGATGGAATGCTGTCCAAGGAACTTTTTGGCAATTCCGAGAATTAATTCAATCAATTTAATCCATGCGATGGAGTTTCTGCTGTATTTGAAACCACTTCTGAATCGGTTGCTTCTTTTGATGGTTTTGATTCATAAGAGGTTCTAAAGGTTCTTGCACTGTGCTTTGTCTGACTAGCTCGGCTTCAAATTCAGAGCAGAGCATCATGATGCATGGATGTGACGAAAGTCTCTCAGATCGTTTGCTCACATGCATCTCGACAGAGCAAAGCTTTTTTGGACTCTTGCCTTCATTGTAATTTGATTGCTCTGATGGGGACGTCATCCATGATCCGCCATTATGTTGATTAACAAATTTTGCAACACAAGCTTTGATTTTCTAATACAAGTAATCAAAGCTCCGATGCTGTATTTCTTTGGATGAATTGGTGACCGTGTAGAATAAATCCTTTCGATGAAGTGGTTCTTGCTCTCTATCTTCAAATCTTCCTTTCTATGAGAAGGGACAATGGTGGCTGATTAATTGGATGCTTTGTAATTCTAACTTTGATCAGTCATGGCATGCAATTGCGCTCGTGATTCTCCTTAGGAAATACTCTCTCTGCCTCCTCCATGGCTGGAAAGATTATTAAGATTGTCTGTCAGGGGTTTTTATGTCTTTTCCTTTTCTTTTTTCTTTTTGTGATTATAAAGTTTAATCAGGAGTAATTTAGTATCTAAGCATATATAAAATATTAATTAATTTTAAAAAAGTCAATTGCATGGGACATTCCCAGAGACACTCACACGATGTCGTTCTGCAACTAAAATCTTGCTTCCATGATGGCATTGTATTCCTCATGACACTGCCTCCATTAATAGGCGGCGCTTGTACCAAAAAACATGTTGGGTTTTTTTTCTAATGGCCATTCTTCATTTCCCTTCTCCTTGGTTCTAGAGCATTTCCTTGCACGTTTTCAAAATAGCTTTTTTAATTTATTTTTTTAGTTTTTATTTTTATTTTTTAAAAAAATAATAACATATAAAATTAGTATTTTCTTTCCATTTAGCCTTCTTTTGATTTTTTTATTTTTTAAATTTAGTCATTATTCTTTTTATCATTAATTTTTTTAATTATTCTCTTAATTAAATTATCTTTTTAATTGCATTCCTTAATATTATATATTATTTTTTTATTAAATTATTTTTCTAATTACATTCTTTAATTTTTTAGTTTGTGTTATTTTATATCAGATTTAGTTTTTATTTTTTATTATTTGTTTTGTTTTAAATTTTATTTTTTAATTTTATCTCTCATTATGTTATTTATTTTGATTTTATTATCTTTTTAGAGTTACGAGTTTAAAAAATTGGACCAAGTTCTTTTATATTTTTGAGGTTTTTTAATAATAAATTTTTTTAATTTTACTTTTTTATAAAATTATCTTGTAAAATCAAGTCATGAATTTTGTAAAATCAAGTCATGGATTTTATATGTTAAAGGTGCTTAACTCGGCCAAATTTTTTTTCTTAGTTTTTTATTATATTACAAAATTTGATTAAGATTAAGATGTAGAGTCTTATATTTTTGAGGTTTTTTAACAATAAATTTTTTTAACTTTATTTTTTTATAAGGTAAACTTGTCATGGATTTTATATGTTAAAGATGCTTAACTCGGCCAATTTTTTTTTCTTAGTTTTTTATTATATTGCAAAATTTGATTAAGATTAAGATGTAGAGTTATAATCAGGGGAATGGTAGTTGAGGATCCGACAGCTAAGCATGGCCTGAAGCTGGCAATCAAAGAATATCCATTCGCCAATGATGGTCTTATCCTTCGGGATGCAATTAAGCAATGGGTTTCCGACTGTGTGGACCAGTACTACCCCGAAACAAGCATGGTGGAGTCCGACAAGGAACTTCAATCACGGTGGACCGAGGCTAGGACTAAAGGCCAAGAAGACAAGGATGAACCACGGTGGCCTGTCCTGAAAACCCCGAAGACTAGTGTCATGTCTTAGTACAATAATTTGGGTGACTGCAGGCCATCATGCAGCTGTAAACTTTGGTCAGTACATGTATGGTGGGTGCTTCCCCAACAGTAGCTCGAACCCATGCCAACCGAGGCGGCGCCATCAGATGAGGAGTTGAAGCTCTTCCTGATGAAACCAGGATTTGCCTGTTAAAATACTTCCCATCACAGATTCAAGCAAGGAAAGAGATGACTGTTTTGGATGTTATATCTAGCCATTCACCAGATGAGGAGTACATTGGTGAGCAAAAGGAGTCATCGTGGGAAGAGAATCCAATCATTAGGGCTGCCTTTGAAAGATTTAATGCAAGACTGAAGGAGCTTGGAGAATACATTGGTGAGCAAAAGGAGCCATCGTGGGAAGAGAATCCAATCATTACGGCTGCCTTTGAAAGGTTTAATGCAAGACTGAAGGAGCTTGGAGAAATTATTGATAAAAAGGAACAAAGATTTTAACCTGAAAAATAGAACTGGAGCTGGAGTTGTTTCCTATTAGCTCTTGAACCCTTTCTCTGAAGCTGAGGTCACGGGAAAGGGAGTTCCTTATAGCATCTCCATTTAACAAGATTGTAATAAGAGTAGCTATAGCTGAACATGTTCAGATCTATCTCATGAAAATAAGCTCCAAAAATAAAGAAATCCAAATAATTTTCAATCCATTTTACGTTGGACTGATCACATGAATTGATTAATTCTAACTCTTAACAGAACCCATAAAACTTCAAAAACACTTGGAGTCCTTTAGAAAGGTTTCCGATTATTTCAGGAATTTGAAGCTGACCAGATATGAAATTTGCTTCAGTTCCATGGACTGTCATTGAACAAATGTTTTGAGCAAAATTTTGGAACCTCATACGTAACCATTTTGGTTCATTCATTTTCTAGTCATTTAGATGCAGAAAAGACAGCTTTCTCATGTATGTTTTATCTATCTTATTAAAATTCACTGAACAGCACAGCAATTATCAAAAGATGGCTAGAGGATCCAAAAGCTCGGTTCTCACACAATTCAAAGGGACATTGATCAGGAACCACGCAAAAGCTTGCCTTCTCCAGCTGTGCTTTTGAAAATGGAGCTCCAAAGAGCCATCATTGCCTGGACCGTGATTTACTTGCCTCTCGAAAGGACTTGAGAGCGTTGGGGCATGCCAATCAATTTACTTTTCCCAAGAAATTTACATGTAGCATTTTATCTTCATGTAGGCACTGATTTAATCATGAAAGAGTATGCAAGCCACTGCACATACATAAAAATCTTTGCATTCGAAGAGCGCCATTTTGACAGCTGTTGGATGCGATCACAAAGAGGAGCGAGCATGTGAATCACTGCACATACACTCAGGAACCGGGTATTTCGTAACATCTCTTCCAGCTTTGATAGTCCTGAGTTCTGGTTGTCCTAAGGAGTCACGATGCAACTCTTTTATGATCCTGTTGAACTCAGCTCCAGGGAGAGAGGAATTTAGGAAATAAGGGAGCATGTGCCTTTTGTTGGGGGTTATATACTTCTTGTGTCCTGCATATGCCCTATGTCCCTGTAACAAAAACAAAACTTAAGTTTCCAAAATAGCAGCATAAACGCATTTCAGATTCTAAAAATCCAAAAATTAGACAAATGAATCATTTGCTAAAGTCGGCTAGAGAAGCATGTATACTTGCTTCTGCAATCAATAAAAAAAAGAGGGAAAGGGAGAGAAAAAAAGTGATGCTAGACTGTACCTGGATTGCATGACCCATGTTTCCACCATGAGATGGCATAAAAACATCACTGTTCTCTGAAACTATATAATCAATGGCAGCCATCAAGGAAGCTCTATTTGCAAATGGCTTCAGTTCACCAGGTAAGGCAAGATCTTCCTTGTTGTAGAAATGAGGAAATTCTCTGGTTAATGGTTGCAAAGCTTCTTTTCCACCAAGTGGTTGCCCTCCTGCCCAATATATTCTTGTACCTTTTGGAGCTCCGAGAGCTTTAAGAAGCCTAAAATATTAACATGAAACAAAAATTTAACTTCAGGAATTGTTCATATAGATGAAACTATTTAGTTGCCTGAATCCTCACACAACAGCTTGCATAGGATTAAATTCTCACCTTGCAACCTCCATTGCATTCAAGGGGCAGAGACCAGCTAGCTTTCTTTCATGATAGGTCATGTTTGACCTTGCAGTAAGGAGTTCAGGTCGTTGTTGCCTCTCATTGTTGATAATCTCATCGTATTCATGGCTCAAACCAGGCTGGCATCCAGTCCTCACCCACACATCCAACTCCATCCGTAGATGAAGAGCAAGATAAGGTCCTTTGCTCCGCATCCTCTCTGCAAGCTTGTTACCAAGCTCCAAAACTGGTGGCGCAAACCTTAATGCATTAAATGCCACCTGGACAAAACAATATGAGATCAGAACATCTACAATGGGAATCTGAATGAATAAAAGCATTTGACTGAATTTAAATTCACAAAATGATTTTGTTTTTGGCACAATTGTCACTGCTTATTTGAGCCAGATTCAAAAAATAAAATTAAAAACCAGACACATTTTTTTTCTTCACTTGGTTGGATGGAGAGGCACTTTGAGTGAATCATGCATGGCAAGTATCAAGCTTTTTGGTTAACTAAAGCATGAAAACCATGAATCTAATGATAAAAACTAAATACCAAATACATCTGACAATACCTTGCATCGAAGTTTCTGAAGATCGGAAGGAAGATCTTTAGAAAGTCTTGAATCCAAACCACGTAAAAGTAAAACACCTTCCCTGTTAAGCTGCAGAACCAAAAGAAACCCCTAGTAAGACCCACTATGCCAATTGGTATCTGCTGGAGCACAATGATGTTGATCAAATGTGAAATGACAACTCCCATGTTGATGCATTAAACATGCTAAAAAAATTATAGGCAAAAGGAGAAAGTGTTTTGATATTAAAATCAGCTACACCTTGAATTGGTCACTCTTTGAAGCCAGTGAATCAAATGTACAGGCAAAGAATCTAGCATCCAAAATGCCATCCAGCAAACAAACAGAACCATCCAATAATTATGAGACCAGAACCAATTAATATAACTGGGACTGCCAGGCTGCAATTACTGACAACAAAATTATGAAGTTTTCCAACAGATCTCCTCTTCTATTATTTTTAACCTCCTCCTAGAGTTGCAGCCATTTGGTAAGTCACTATTGTAATCCTGATTATCAATTAATAGAATTCTCTCCCAACAACCAGAACACAATACTCCAAATCCAAATAAAGCAAGGAAAAAGGCAAAAAGCTGACATACATGCTCTATAATGCCTTAACTAATTGTGGGCCATTATGCCTAGTTACAAACTATCAGCTGCCAGCCTTATCTTATTTGCCTAAATTTTCCTCTGTTTTTCCCCTCATTACCAAATCAGCATTCCAAAGTGAACAACAAACGAATACAAAAATCCTTTTACTCCAAACAACAAATTGAGCAAAATTGCAAAGCAACAACAAATACAAAGAAGATAAGTAATCGCTCTATGACAAAAGATACTGAGAAGTAATTCTCACCCTTTTAAGATAACGTGCACGAATCCATTGAGGGGAGACATGGAGTGGAGTTCGGCTCTCAACCACTGGCCTTGTGGTTATATGAGTTGATGGTAATGACGAAACTATTCTCACATCATTTGCTAAAACTCTCTTGAAGTGCTCCAAATCAAATATATCAGAAAACTCACTGCACTCAACATATAAAATCAAAATTACAAAAGTTAATTAACCAAACAAAAAGCATTTATAGACAACAAATTTAGTTTGCATAACCTATGATACAAAATGGGAATTGCAGAATTCAGTCAAAATGAGAGAAATTAATAAATTGGAGGAAAAACAAACAAACACAGAATTAAAAAGCCAAGAATTCCTCATCATGGAGCAATTTGGCTTTGAGTAAACACAATATTCATTAAGTACAAGTAAACTCACAAACCTATTAAAAACAACATTAAAGACACAGGAAAGTTCTGTTTTCAAAACTATTCCAAACATATGAAAAAAGGACTTCCTTGTTTCCAAACAAAATGCAGCTGAAAAGGCTCTGTTTCTCAGTTACTCTTCCCTTTGCTAAACAAATGACATAACAGTAACACCAAAAACTCAAGACAGTATTTCTTTTTATCAATAAGCATAAATGCAGCTGCAGCCATTAGGTTTAGCAAAACTAGAAAAAAAATTAAAGAAAAAAAAAAGCTCTATAACATGTTAGTGTTTTACCTTTCATCTCCCCATATGACATTGACTTGCAAAATGGGAACAACCAAAGCAGCCCCAAGAATCCTTGCAACCCCCACAGCATCCACAATCTGATTCCTCTGCTGATTCATTCCACCAGAAACCACAACTAGCAGATACTTTCTTCTATTCTTAACAATCAGCTCACTCCATCTGCTATACTCCCTACTAAACTTTAAACAAGGCTTATAACCCAACCCATCAGGTTGTTTCCAAAACTCACTCTCCTCTTCAACCACATCAGACTTTCCACCCTGAAAATCAACCACACCTTTCAAGGACTCATCTGTTACTTCATTTGAACCAAAACCTACCTCAGATTTCAGCTCCCGAGCATCCACAGACCCAACTTCTTGATCCTTTTTATCATTCTTTTCACCATTTGAAACAAAACCAAGTTGTGATCTTGTAGTTAACTTCTTAGAGAAAGAGTATTGCAGCTGTGGCTGACTAGTCACACAAGGGTAAGGAGAAAATGGTACTAAAGGGTCAAGATTGTACGATAACTTTAACATACCAAGAAAACAAAAAAGAAACAAAGCCAAGAACCAAAATCTTGGACTCCTATACAAGTTCAACCCAAAAAACCTGTTTCGTGATGGTTTCTTCGGGGAAAGAAGAAGAGATTGCAAAGAAGAAGAAGATAAGGAATTGATAATTTGTGATGGAACTGAAATGTAAGAAACTTTCTTTGCATTATTCTTTGACTTTGCCATTAAAGAATAACTGAACTTTTGCTTCTCTTGATAACGAGAGAGGCAGAGAGCCCTCTTTTTCTAAAGAAATGGTTGAAGAGTGAGAAGAAATGCTCTGTCTTAGAGAGAGAATGGGGCGGCGGGAACGCGAAGACTGGGCAAAAAGGGCTGTCTGTCCACGCGTTGCAGTTGTCAGAAGTGGAAGAAGAAGAAAAATGTGTCGAGGACGGTTTCGTGGAGGTTCATTTGCTACTAGTAGTTGTTATATATATATATATATATATATATAAGTGAGAATTTGTTTAATTTAATTTTCGTTAGTTAAGATTAATGATGTTTTTAAGTCGAAGATTAAAGGATTATTTATTTTGATTAACTTTTTTTATTTTGTTATAATGGCACCTTAGTTAGTTTTTGTGCATGTGGTTTTTGAAATATTTTTTATTTAAAAATATATTAAAATAATATTTTTTTAATTTTTAATATCAACAAATAATAAAAAATATTAATTAAATTTTAAAAAGAAAATTAAAATTTAAAAACTACATCTAACCTAACCTCATTTTGTATCTTGATTGGTGTAATTGTAATAATTATTATTTTTTATTAAAAAAAAATTAAAATATATTAAAATAATATTTTTTTAATTTTAAAAAATTATTTTTAATATCAATATATTAAAATAATTTAAAAATATCAAAAAAGTCAAAATATTTTTAAAATATAAAAATAAATATAACTTTAATATTTGCAGTTTGCTCCATGAGTTCTAATATTGTAGTGTTGTTTTCAGTAAAATAAATCAGCAAGATTTTTATGAGTTTCACACAAGTGTTCAATAGCATTAATATTGAAACTCAAGCTTAATGATGATGACAGAAAACAAGAAGTCGGTTAGGGTTAAAGATCTTCATTGAAAGTCAAGTTAGATTTTTTTTTAAAAAAAAAATGCAATTAGTGATGGTAAAATGTATCTATAAATAGCGTTTTTATGCTATAATCATATCATGTTTATTACTCAACAAATAAAAAATTTATAGTCGTAATTTATCTATTAAATTTTAAGTATTTATATTAGTATTATCAGAGTAATATTTACTACTTGATCTAAAATAATATATACACACGCACATATATTTATTAAATTTGAAAATATTTGTATATTTTTTACTATTTATTGAATAAAATAATTATCCATGTAATAAAACAATTATTCAAAAAAATCATTGATTTCAATATTAATGCCTAGGAGGTTTAGATAAAAATATCCTCATAATACGATTTAGATGCAAGGGAGTGATGTTCAGATTGTGCCAAAAAAATTGATATTTTTTTAAAAATTAAAAAATAAAAATAACATAAAATAAAAATGAGAAACTTCATAAATTCTACGTCAATATATATGGATAGATCGTAATATATGTATTTCAGGGCAAAACTTACCTACCATACATTATCAAATACATATATATTATATTTTTATATATATTTGAATGTGAAATTACGGTTAAATGGTGTTTTTTTAATCTAATTGATAAAAAAATAAATCTATTTTTTTATTTACAAAAAAATAATTTTTAATTTCCTGCACGTGCTTTAAGATAACGGAGTTAATATATTTTCAATTTCAATATTAATGCCTAGGAGGTTTAGATAAAAATATCCTCATAATACGATTTAGATGCAAGGGAGTGATGTTCAGATTGTGCCAAAAAAATTGATATTTTTTTAAAAATTAAAAAATAAAAATAACATAAAATAAAAATGAGAAACTTCATAAATTCTACGTCAATATATATGGATAGATCGTAATATATGTATTTCAGGGCAAAACTTACCTACCATACATTATCAAATACATATATATTATATTTTTATATATATTTGAATGTGAAATTACGGTTAAATGGTGTTTTTTTAATCTAATTGATAAAAAAATAAATCTATTTTTTTATTTACAAAAAAATAATTTTTAATTTCCTGCACGTGCTTTAAGATAACGGAGTTAATATATTTTCAAACAAACTTTTTTTGACCACCATCCACTTACAAATTTCACATTAGTTAGAGACACGGTGCGCATGTGTTTAATAATGCAGTGCTGGGATTGCTGGTTAAAATCTATGGATGAGTATTGTGATTATCAAAACTTTTTATTTTTTATTTTTTATTTTTTATAGAATAATGAATAGCTTGTAGTTACTATAAAGTTATTAAATTTAGGTTAAGATACCAAGGTCTAGTTACAATTTTATAATTTCACTCAAATTAGATTTGAATATGAAACAAAAACAACGGTTTTGAGATTTTATATTTTTTAAAAAAATTAAGTATGTGTGGTTTTGAAAAAAATTTAATTAAATTATAAATTAATTTATTAAATTTACTGGATCATATTAAATCAACTATTTTTTCATTTAATTTAAAATCTGAATTAAATAGGAATTGATATAATAGATCATTAGGTTGATCCACCATAACAGAATGATATTAATAATACTAATTGTTATTATTTTTTTAGACAGAAATGGATATTAATTTATGTAAAGGAGATGTGTGTTTAATATTATGGTAACTTTTATGATTATAATTTTTAAAAATATAAGTGAAAAAATATTTTTAGTTATGTTTTTTTAAATAAGTTTTAAAAAATATATATTTGATTGAAATAATTGTAAGATTTATTTTTACACGGAAGATAAATAAATAAAAAAACCTCCATGAATAAAAAGTATATTAATTTAAACCTGAGCACAATGTAAAATGTAAAATACAGAAATTATTTTTGTTTATCAAACTTTTTTTTCTATGATTAGGTAAAGAACAGAAGTTATTGAGAGTAAGTAGGGGAATACACAACAGAAGCCAAACTTGGGCAATAAACAATCTACTTCAGGATTTGGTGAAGAAATCATAACAACAGCAGATTGCAAAATAATGGTTAGGTACTTTAGGTAGTGATAATTGTGATTTCGAGAGAGACTAATTGTGGCCATCCTATCATTTCTTACAACAATGTGTACTGGACTGAACTCCTCGAAAATTAGAGTTCCTAAATTTTGGATTTGGTAATAAACACCAAAAAATAAAGATTATATTTAAAATTTTCTCGTGATAAAATAAAAAATTAAAAGCCGGATCCACTGGGACCCTCCAGTAATTTCTCGTGACATTGTGTGTTGAATTTGCCTCCTCGAGCAATTAAAACTGGGTTAGGTCATGAAAAACCCAAAAAAAAAAAACTTTATATTTATAATTTTTTAGAAAATAAATTATAATAATTGCTCATAATAAAATCAAAATATGAATAAAATCAGCATGAGCTATTATGCCATCCCTCTTAGTAGAGAATTACAAGGGTAAATGTAAATTATTGGTAGGTGGTTTGGATCAAGAGTTTCTGTAAAATAAAGGGCGGTGATAAAGAACTTGAAATCTATATGGTAAATTTTAAATTCAATTTAAAATATATATTTTTTATAAAAATTTAAAATAATTAAAATTTTACTTGTATATTTAAACTTATAAAATACATATTTTAGGGATGAGGTTTTTCAACTAAATTTTAGGGATGAGGTTTTTACTTGGTTCAAGAAATTATACAAATTTTCCAATATACAAAAATTAACTAATTTAGCTGACAAAACAGTGTACTACATGCTTCTGGGTTTTTTTTTTTTTTTGTTAATCAACACATGGCCCGGTGGGCACTATTTCGTGCCGATATAGCTCTCTGACCAGGTCAAGTCTCTCCTTCATTGAATATGAAGAACTTTGCATTTATAAAATCATGGAAGACTTCGCTTCCCTTCTTTCATCAATTAAATCATTTATGATATTTATCATCTGAAATTCAATAAATCTAAAAGAATTAAAAAATATATAAATATAAATAATTTTGAACCCCATCTGATAAATATAAAGAATTAAAAAACTTATATGAATTGATCCATTGATTTAAAAAAAAAAAAAAAATTAAGTATTACCTAGGTTATGTTTGTAATTATAGGAATGATTGTTTTTTAAAATATTTTTATTTTAAAAATTTATTAAAAAATATTAATTAAAAATAGAAAACGTGTTTTTTTCCCCTGCGGATAGGGACATGGACATGCTAAACGTTAACAACTGGAACCCAAAAAATGGATAAATGGTTAAAAATTTGAAATGCAATTACTGGAAAGCTGGGAAAAAGAAGAGAGAAAGGACTCTGTGTTGCATCTCGAGAACGAGTAGGGGTAGAGGTCGTGTCTTGTTGTGCAAAAGCCAGCTGTACCAATAAACATTTTTTGCGGTGAGCAAGCACGTGACGTGCCGCCACTCAACTATTACAGCCTGTGATGTTTTTGCTCTGCCTTGTTTTGTCCACCTCGCTATTAAAAATTACGTGCTAGTCTCGAGCCCAATTATTTTTTCTTCAATTGACAGCTGGCATCCTCTTCCCTGTCCATGCTGGCACCTCTTATACTTGTCAGATTGGGACCACTCATTGCTGCCACGTGGGTCCAATGCTTTGTTTCGGGGTTGCCTCAAACTACTTTAGTACTAGGTACAGGGTGGAGTTGAGAGTAGGCTTTAAAAACTGTTTGAAATTTTTTGAATTTTATTTTTATTTTTAAATTATTTTGGTGTGTTAATATTAAAAATAATTTTTTTAAATAAAAAAAAAATTTAATATATTTTTAAATAAAAAATACTTTAAAAAACAATAACTATTTACTCCCAGGCATTTTTTTTTATTTTCTTTGACGTGTCTTGCGATATATTATGTGCTATATTAATATTTTTAACTTAGAAAAAGGTTTGGGTGATGACACTGTTTAAAAAATAAAAATTAAAAATCAAAACTTAAATTATTAACTTTGCTATGTTAGATAAGTCTATAGTTAATTTAACAATATGATTAAAAAAAGCTATAATAAATAAAATAAAATTTTATAGCTATAATTAATTATAACAAATAAGTTATCAATATCATACTAAAGAAAAGAAAAAATACAAATATGTTGGAGACTCATTATTGCTCCGTTATGGACACTGCCCCTCCAGATAGAGCTCGTCGAGATGGTTCTAACACCATTATGAAAAGTTGCACGACAACATCAAAACACTCATCGTAATAGCAATGACTAAAAGCAAACCAAACAAAATATTATGAAGTGAGTTTTATAAAGAAAAAAAATAACAAAAAAAAAATAAAGATCATATTAATAGGAAAAAAACTAAAGGGTGATGAAATCATGAAAAAAATTAATTTTAAAAATTATCTCAAATAAAAAAATAAAGATCAAATCTTGTTAGGTCAAAAAAATTAAAGGAGGATGAAATAAATAAAAAAATTTAATTTTATAAATTATTTAAAAAAAAAAAAAACAAAGATCAATTCTGAAGGGAAAATAAATAGAATGACTGATTTGAAAATTTCAAAGGTAAAATGTGAAAATCCAGGAGAAAAGATAAAAAGAAAGGGAAAAAAAATTGTTGACACTAAACTAAAGGTTTGTTTGCTAACATATCATTTGAATGATATGACCATAACCTATGCACATGTCAACAACTTTTTAAAAATAATATTTATATTTATCAAATTACTAAATTTCATCTCAATCAATTTGATTATAACAAAAAAAAATGATTAAAATACAAAAAAAAACCATGAACACCAATTTAGTAATTTTTCTTGTAAAGATAATTGAGTTATTTTATAGTTTTTTAAAAAGTTGAAAGAAAAAAAAGCTTTTAGATGCCAGTTTAATATTTCTTGTTTTTAAGGGTAATTAAATCATTTAATTATATTTTAAAAAATATAACAAGACTGATTTATTCTTAATCAATATACTAATGACCAATATATCTTACTGAAAAATTCATATTACCCCTAATAGTCAATTAACGAATTTTATTCTAGAAGAGCAAAAAAATAATTTTATTATTCGAATTCATGTCAGTATGTGTCTTGATATATAATAATAAAGACTAAATCCTTCAATTTTTTCTTTTATGGTAATACAGCTCCTGTTGCTTGATAATGTATTTGGTATTGCGGCAACTGTTGTGGTTGTGGTTTGTAAAAAGCAAGCATCTTCTAGCTATTTTTTTTTTTCTTGTATTTTAAACACAGTAAATCATGGAACGTATAAACAATAGCAAGCGTTCGGCATTTGGTTGCTGCATTACTATTCATGAATAGGTAAATCATATAACCGTAGCTCTCCTTTGCCTGTGCCCAAGAATATCATATGACCCTAGCTCTCCTTTGCCCTTGCCCAAGGTTGGTTCAGAGCTTAAGTGCTCGTTTGTATGCTACGTATTCAAGTTATGAAATTGTAGTTTTTAATTAGGGGATAACTCTGTCTCATGTTCAGTTTATAGAAAAGCTTTAAAAGTGCTTTAAAATGTAATTTGTATGTTTTTGGCACAATATATCTTAAAGAAATTTAAATTTACCTATCAGCTTTATAATTTTTTTTTGTAAAAATAAAATGTTGTTGAAAAGTTATGTATTACAATATTATTCGAAGTTAAAAAATAACTAACAAGGAATTTTATCATCTTCCAAACAAATAAGATATATTTATTTGATATTACTTTCCTGAGAATTTCATTTTTCTTATTCAGAATACTTTATCCTGATCATTGAACCTTGGGATTTCATAAAAAGAATAATTAAATAACTCTTAATGAAGTGGAAACCTCCAATCACAGCTTAGTCAATCAACACACACACACACACAATGTTTTAACCATAGTTTTGTATCCTTCTCCATTAGATTAATTATTGGATTTCAGATAGTGTGGTTAGTGGAGTTCATTAGTCAACAAATGACATATATCATGTTTATTTTGATTACTTGATTGTGTAGTTTGAAAAGTATTTTTAATGAATACATATCGTAATAAAATTGTATTCTTTACAATTTGCCAAAAAGTGGATTTTAACTTGTTATATCTTATAACAAAAGTATAAGGTAGTGTTTGAGAATGCTATATTTGAGTACAAACTCTTTATTTTTTACCCAATTATATTTCTAAAAAATTTAAATTTATTTTTGTTTAAGATTATTATTTTTTATATATTTTTAAATTATTTTGATATACCAATGTTAAAAATAATTTTAAAAAATAAAAAATTATTTTAATACATTTCAAATAAAAAATATTTTAAAAAATAATAATTACCAAACCCCTCAATATCCTTAAATAATCACACATAGATTAAGCACTAGGACGATCACCCTCTTTTACTTGCACTCTCCTTTCCATGTGCGCATTATGGTTATGACAAGTCATTATAGTGATAATAAGCGAAGATAAACCTTGTGATTAGTCGCTACTTGTATTCATTATGGTTTTGACAAGTCATTATAGTGATGATAAGCGAAGATAAACCTTGTGATTAGTCGTGGTTTTCTTGGCACTTACGTGATCTAATTAACATTTATCTTAAAATCTCAACTATGGCACATGGGAAAGATACAGGCAATTATATGTCCATCATAATAAATTAGAATCCTAAGATATGACAAATCAATTGTGAATTATTCTTTAGTCCTCAGGTTTTAAATTTAGCTACAACTTGGTCCTTTATGATCGAAGACCTATAATTAAATTCTCATCATTCATCGCCTGTCATTCTTCGAAGAAAGTCTACTTCTTTACAATCATGGCTGCTGTGGACCCAGTAATGCTTCTTCTTTCTGGATTCTCGTAATATCTGCCCTGAGTGATTTGTGCTTGTCAACTAATCATCAATCAATGGTGGGTTGGTTTATGAAGTCAAGTATTCCTTAACCACACACAATGAGCCAACTGATAATTATGCATAAAGCAAAATAATAATAATAACAATAAGAAAGTGACTGCCTTTCTAACATCTTCCATTAAAGAAATGTCACCTGATAATGATGGCATTGGGAGCTTGTTCCTTAAGAAACTTCTTTGCGTTTGTACACTATTAGACGTTTGTTGATATATAATTGGCAGTATAGTGATCTCTTGTATTTCCTTGGATTTTTCTTATTGATAAAAGAGTGGTTAAATATAATATTCTAAGTGAAAAATACCCGTGAAAGATAAATATATATAATTGTATTGAAGGCGATTCTTTTGGTTCATTGGAGGGCTAAGTCTTGATGAAGAAGAGAGGTAGTTTGAATGTTATCATCAATATGTGGAAAAGAACCACTAAACACAAGTACTTGACAATAAGGATATATATGAATAAAGAAAATATATAGAATTAATTATAGGCAACCCTAATTAATTTTGTATTATTTGTCTGTGGTTGTTCCTTGAGATGGTGTGGATGAATATACATGGAATTTTTATTTTGATCTTATTCGCAAAAGAAAATCGAATAATTTAATTAATTAAAAAACCTTGCATATGTTTTAAACTTGCATGCATGGAGTCTTGTTCAAGAACAAGACGAGGGATTTAATTAGAAAAGGCACCCACCATGAAAATGTATAGAGTAAACAATTCAACATGCCTTGCACGTCTTATTATCTAGTTTTCAGCGTCTGGGTTCATCCCCATCGTCACCTTACCTTAAATTATATAGTCATCCCCATCCCCATCGTCACCTTACATCTCATATTTCCCAGTACTATGAAAAACAGATGAAGTCCATTTACATAATTGATAGTTAAATAAAATATATGGGTTTGTTTATGGAAGTCAGGGTGAGGTGATGCTTCATCAAACACATGCATGCAAGAGGCTGTTGAAGGGTGAACATCACGGGTTTTTTCTGCTTTATTTTTGGGATTAAATATAATTTAATCCTTTTACGGTCGATAATATTCTACACTTTCTTAGCAGAGCACTTCGAAGTTGTTCAAACCAAATCAAACCAGCCAATTCAATTAAGGAAATAATATTTTTATTCGAACTCAAAAAATTAGCTGGTTAAGATATATATATATAGACACACACACTATTTTATTTTATATTAAATAATAAGTAGTGCTTAAATAATGAATAATTACATAGATATTTAATATGAACATCTAAATTTGTAATTTATAAAATAAAAAAAGATATAAATATAGTGGAAACACGAGCCGTTGGGAATTGTTAATTATATAATATTCATGTTTCAATATTCATTTTTTAAAAGATTTTTGAATTTTTTTAAAAGCTTCAAATTAATATTTTTTGATAATTTTAATGTATTGATATAAAAAAAACTTTTTAATATATTTTTAAATAAAAAAACTTAAAAAAATAATTTTTATTATACTCCAAAGGCTTTTGGTGGTAACGGATCACATTGGCACTTTAATTTTACAAGCTATAGAATTAATATTGAAGAGTTTTAAATTATAAGGACTGAAATGAAATATGATTTAATCCATAGGGGATAGAATATAATCATGGTTTCGTTAGTTAGCCTGTCACCTTTAATTTCTGAATTAACGACTATTTTCTATTTAAAGTACTATATAATTAATGGACCACTAACATAAACACACGTAGCCAGATACAAGTTCGTGCATTGCATGTTGTTCTCATGGTTGTTGAACATCAAAATCATCAAATTTTGTTTTATATCAGGAAATTCAAACAAATAAAAAAATAATATATTTTAATTGTGTGTATTTTCTTAAATTATCATCATTGTCATCATTACAACTTAATTTTGTTGTCATTCGACGTCATAGATAACCAGTAAAAAATTGGATTTTCTTCTAGTATAAAGTAAATATAACTTTAAAAGATTAATTTGGTTATTAAGAAAGTATATTCTCTTATTTGATCTATTAAATTCAAAATTTGAAGCCATCGTACGAGGAACTTTTATTAAATTATTTTAAATGTGCAAAATAAATATGAAAATATGCCTTTAAGTATGTTTATGAAGGTTATTTAGCATTGATTTTTTTTTTAATGGTAATCAATACATTATATTTAGACTAAATTAATACCCAAATTACTTTATTTAAAAATATACACTACCAGAAAATAACCGAATATATAGAAGGTGTTTAAAGCTTGATTTTTTTTATAATTAATACCAAGCTTTTGTTTATAATCAATACATGATATTTTTATTCAGTCATTTATTCTATCAGTAATATAATGACCGATAAATTTACTAATAGAATTATCGTGCCACACAAAAACATGTATGGTAATAATTATCTTGATAAATCCATCATTGATTATAATATATTACCAATAGAATAAATCGTTGATAAATTTATAGGTGATTATATGCAAATTACCAACGAAAATTAATCCGATTGAGAATTACATCAAATAATGGTAAGTCTTGTAACTTTTTCCAATTCTTTGGTACTCTTTAAAGGACTACGTCCATTAATAATTTTGTTGGTATTTCACATTTCATTGATAATTCTATTAGTATTATATGTAATTTTTTTTAAATAAAACATAATTAAAAAACTCTTTAAAGGACTACGTCCATCAATAATTTTGTTGGTATTTAGTATTATATGTATTTTTTTTAAATAAAACATAATTAAAATAAAATAAAAGAGTAAATTTATACAAAAATAAATTAAAATAAAAAATATTATTAAATATTATCTATCTATCTAAAGGACAAAAGCTAGAGGAGGAAATAGAGGCGGATCTTCATCAAAACCAAAAGGGCAATGAGGTGGAGCTTAAGTACCGGTGAAAGTTGTCAACAACTACTTAATAACATTCAATTTATCCCTTAGTTGGGTTGTCTCAACCTTGAGTTATGTCATCTCAGTTTTAACATATTCTTGTACAATCTCTTGGACGACCGTTGATTACTAGCTCGATCTGAATTGCGAGGTTCCAACAGCCAAGACACTACGACCCGCTTACATATCCTTGTCCGTAGTGTTGGAGATATTGTAAATCTAATTTCTATAGAGTCCATTGGTAGATTTAATCTCCAACCACAAATCTAGATCGAGTTTTAAATGGATCAAATGATCTTCCTTGTATCTCTCACGCATTTCGGTTTTATAGATTTCCTAGAAAAAAAAATAGCAAATATAAAAATAATAATAACTTAAAAAAATATTAAACATTTGGTTCTTTATCTACACTTAAACATTCACGTATATAACCCCAATTCATTCTTATTATATTTGTTACCATACTCCCAATAAGAATTAATATTACCATTTACAACTCTATACATGTTAATAGTATTAGAAGTCGAGTCAATCATTCTTTTTACCATATGCTTGTAAGGAACATAGAGTTCTTCATCTGCAAACAAATTCAAGTATTTTTCATTGAATTATTTTTATAAAAGATGCATCATAACAACATCTAAATCATGAAAATTTTTATTTTTACACCTCTTATATAAATATCTAATACCATTTTCACTAATATTCTTCTGATTAGATAGTGCGTAATTAATAAAATCCTTAACTTCATTATAATAATTCATCTTTCACAACCTTTCAAGTGAAACTCGATATATTGAAGAATAATTATTCTTTACTTATATAAAACATACCTATTAAATAACCCATTATTGCTTTTATTATAAAATACCTAAGTTGCAAGATCAAACTCAATTTTATAAAATGACAAATAAATATAATTTTTTAAAATTTCAAACAAATCCTAACTTGTACAAATCATATATTTATACAATAAATTTCTAAAGAAAAAAAGTTATAAAACAAGTAAACGCATAAACAATTTACATATACAACACAAAAATACAAAAAAAAAACATAAAAAATAGGTTACAAAAAAAAGTACAAGTTTGCTTACTTGATGTAGCAAATCTTAAAAAAAATAAAAGAATAATGACAATGATATTGAGAGATTGAGTGGGGGTGACTGAATTTGTAATAATAGGTGCTTGATTCATGACAAAATGATGGGGGAGGGGTGTTGTTTTCTGAAAAAAAAAAAAAAAAAGAAGAGGAGGAGAGAAAGAAGTCATGTGATAGGTTATAATTTCAAAATTAATGAATTTCTTGATAGAAATTAGTGATGATAATTTTTCATTGATAATTTTATCAGTAATATTGATACGTTAAATTTACCAATGGAATTAACAAGGAAATACCTGATAAATTTTTTATTATTATTTGAATTCCACTGCTAATTCTCTTTGTATTTCCTAACAATTTTTTTTGTTGATGAATATCAACAGAAACAATAATGTGATATTTTATCGGTAAATATCTAAATAATAAAATCATAGTTTTTTTTTTTCTTGACAGGTTTTGTTTATTTTGATCCGTGAGATTTTAAAGATTTTAAGAAACTAATTAATTTTTCATACCTGACAGGTTTTGTTTATTTTGATTCGTGAGATTTTAAGAAACTAATTAATTTTTCATACATAAAATTGGCTAGATGTATAGGAATTCCTGCAAATTAAAGAAATAATTTTAGTTTTTCTTTTTCTTCGGGGTTTATATATAATTTACATATTAATTAGAAGTATAAAAAACTAACAAGCAGAGAAAAATGAGTTCTAGAACATTAAAACGTAGGTAAATTACAACGTCAGATGACTTTATTTTAATGTTCTGATATATATATTTGTCAAATTAATGCCGAACTTGGCACTATCTTTCCATAACAACTCTAATTATATTCATGGCTTAGATGTTAAATTAGGTGAGATTATTGAGAGGAAATTAAATGTATTATATATGTTTGCTTAACTACTTGTTGATTATATACCCTTTGTTAGATGGCGGTTGGTGAGTCCTTTTTGTCACTCGGCTGTTCTTCCCCATCTTCATGTTCTAGCTAGCCAATTTATTGGAGTGAAAGTAATCTATAGATTTTCTCTAGTCCCTTCATTGTGAATTAGATAAATCTCGATCGTCTAATTAATAATGCCAAGTGACTTAATTAGCAAGAAAAGTAAACGTAAGTGATTCTTAATGCCACCTATAAACGTGATCACGTCTAATAATAATAATAATAATAATAATAATATTTTCAGCTACATATATAATTGATTTAGAAATCCAGCTATATTGAACCGGAGACATTGTGTTTAAAACAAATTTAATTATAAATTGCATCGACGACCGGTTATCATGTAACTTAATTAATCAGTTAATGAAAGCAAAAATATAAAAACAAAAATATTTTTATATCAGTAACCTATCTATTATTATATATTGTTAATTATATATGATGAAGACTTAGTCGCTGGAGGAATTCTGACGATTTGTAAATAAATTATGCAAAAAAAAAAAAAAAACAGTTTGTTGAGGTTGTGATAATGAGGAGTTGAACCACTAAAGCTTCTTTGAAAAGGACGAGAGGCAAATAAAAGATGAACTAATCCTATGAGAACTTAAATTGGAAGCCTTAATCATGTGGATTAGGGAGGTTGGATTTGAAGATAAGTGCATTCGGTACAATAGGAGCCAGTAAAATGATTGATAGAAACGACTGGAGGAGGAAAAGGGGTTTTGGGAGCCAACCACCCTCCAAGAATAATCTTGATAAATCACAATTTAAACCTAAAAAAATAAATAAAAAAATTAGGAAGGAATTACCCCTCCAATGAATTTAGAACTTTTAATTAACTATATGATTAATGAAGAATATATATGTATGTATGTATGTATTCAGAAATAGTAAAACATTGATACATGGAAGTTATGGAAAAATTATTGGAGGGGTAATTTACGCAATATATATAATCTCAATTTTGCAATTTGATTCTTATTAAGAAATTATTTCAATTTAAAAGTTTATTTAGTTAATAAAAAAATCTTATTCCTTTAAATTTTTATGTAAATTTATTCAGAGATTATTTATTAAATAAATTATAATTTATTTTGGCAATACATATTCTTCTATATTCATTCGATGGAATATAAAGAACATTTTTTATACAATCATATATTATTGTCTTTGCTTCCAGAGTTGCTTGTTATTACCAAAGGATTGAAGTTGGCTTGGGATCGAGGATATCACAAGATAATCTGTCACTCAGACTCGACGGATGCTCTTAGATTGCTATCTGCTAATCATGTATAGGACCCTTAGTTTAGAGATTAGAGAATTAAATATACATTTAGAGGCTAATTTTGGTGCTGATTTCATGGCCAAGCTTGCAACTTCCTGCGACAATGGTTTGATGATCTGGGATGAGCCTCCTCAAGGCTTGCAACAGCTTCTTTTTGCAGATATCATGGGAATTAGCTTCCCTATAATTGTTTAGTTTTTTTTCTTTGTTTCCACTGTAACCAACAATAAAATAAAATGTATCTAACTATATATAAAAACGAAAAAAATCAGACGTGTTGATAACAAAGCAGAAAAAAATGATGTGGGTGAGATGTCATCCATTTCTCTGGCAAGTTTCACAGGTTTCGAGGAAGATTGGCCAGGCTATGATTAAATCTTCCTTCAATATTTACGGGGGTTTTGAGATTATAGATGATGTGGATTTTTAAAGTAATTTTTGTTTTAAATTATATTGGAATAGTATTATATTTATAGTTTTTAAAAATTATTTTTATTTTTTAAAATTTATTTTTTATATCAACAAATCAAAATAATTTAAAAATATTAAAAATTTAATTTAAAATTAGCATAGCAATAATTATGATTCAAAATATGCTAAATATACATTTTATCAGAGAATCATGCGAGCTATTAAGTAATATTTTAATATATAATTTATATTATTTTTTAATAAATTATTGAAACTTAATTTTTTTATAACTTCACTATATTATACTTAATTTTTATTAAATAAATAAAAATAATAATATTTAAATTCATAACTATTTGATTATTAAAATTTTGATATCATGTCATAGAATAATGTCAATCTAATATCTTAAATTTTTAAATAATATTTTAATATATAATTTATATTATTCTCTAATATTTTTAATATCATATTTCATATTTATTTTTATTAAAAAAACAATTATATAAAAATGCTCTCCTCGATCTCGTAAATACAAATCCAACCTTATAACAAGCTTTAAACCAATGAAACAACATAAAGAATCAAAATAAAAGTGTTTAGTTTGATGTCTATGAATTCCTTGCAACAAGAGCTTTCGTTCGTTTGATGTAGCATCGGCCAATTTTACAGACGTATTCTGTTCGACCTAAATTTTCTCCTCATTCCTTCTAACAATGGTCCAATTTAACTATCAAATGATTAATGGTCTAGATCTGAAATTACTGATAGAAGTTGAAATTATATATTTTTTTAAAGGAGCATTTTATAGTTTTTTAAGATACAAAAATTTAAGAAAACGAGTTTACTAACTGATCTTCTAATAATCTATTTAAAAAAAAAAAAATTGAAAAACACCAAAATAAGGACCTTATTTGGTTCCTTTAATATTTTATTTCTATTCCTTATTTGTCCTGTTTCTCCTATTAAATAAAATTCTTATCCTAATTACTTCCATTTTTCTATTTTAATACTGAATGTATAAAGATGACTTGGATGCGAGGCCTACCTATAATTAAATAAGAAGCCATGCACGTCTGTGCTAGCATAAATTTTTTTCAACTTAGAATAACGATGCTAAGATAACATAAATATTTTAAAAAAAAATAAAAAAATATATAAGACTTTGGATATGAAATCAACTGAGTTTAATAAATTTAAATAATATAAATAAAAAATAAAATGATAATAAATATATTAATAAGAAAATTGACAATAAAAAAAATTATAAATCTTGTTAAAAATAAACTGAATAAAATTATGAAACTTAAATATCAAACAATTTAATATTAAAAAGTAAAATAAAAAAAAATAAAAAGAAATCCAACACAATCCAGCTCATCCTACAAACCCTATGACCCTAAGTATAAGATCAAGATAACTTATAGAAAAAAAAATAAAAAATATAAGTATAAAAATTAATTTTTAAAAAATCATATGTTGAAGTTGAAAATTTAAAAAAAATTAAAGTCAATTTTTGTTAACATTCAAAGCCCATAACTTTAGTAGTCATGAGCCTATGACCAATTTCATATAAGGTAAACCTTAAAAAATAACATAACAAAATTTTAAATTAATAAAATATTGAAAAATAAAATTAAAAAAATATAATAAAAAAATCCAAAATAAAAGAATTGAAATAAAAAGCATGGGTACTAAATCTACTATAAAAATAATTTGAAATTAAATGTTGAGGGATAAAATTAAAAATAAAATTTATTTTATAAAAATAAAGATCAAATTTGATGTAAAAATTAAATGAAACCAAAAAATAAAAAATAAAATTGAAAAAAATTGATAAAAAAATAAATAGCAATAAAAAAATAATAACCAAATTAAATATAAAAAATAAATAAAAAGTACACCTTCATAATTTACCAAGTAGAAAAAAAAGAAGAAAAAACAATACAATAAAATTAATTTATAGAAGCATTGTTAAAAGTGATATTGAAACAATGTTCTTAAATATATAATTGATGAAAAACCTCGTAAAAGTCTCCAACCTTTGAAGTTAGTCTCAATAAAACGCTAATCTATCTTTCATCTTAATTAGGTTCTCAACGGATCGAAAAATTCTTTACTATGTTCTTCTATTGTTTTCAGTCGACAAAACTGTTAAATAGTCACACGAATCTCACGTGATATTTCCTTTCTCATTAAAAAAAAAACAAATAAATTCTTTAATATCTTATGTTTCTTTGGATAACATGAAACTCATGCACCAACCTCTCTCTCTCTCTATATATATATAATACAAAGCTCTAATGTTTCTTTTCATAGTCATTTCTACAAGGTAATATGAATGATTTTAGTAAATTCATGATAAAAAATTTATTAAAAAATTATCTCAACTAAATAGTTCAAGTTGTTAGGTGAGAATCCTAAAATATAATTTATATTATTATCTAATATATCCCTTCAAGTGAAAATTTTTTAGATTTAGAATTTGCATAGACTCATATTTTCTTGTGCATAATTTTTATTAAATAAATGGAGAAGATAAGATTTGAACTCGTGACCACTTGATCATCAAGGCTTTGATACCATATCAAAAAACTATCTCAACCCAATAACTTAAATTGTTAGATGAGGGTCTCAGAATATGATTTATATTATTTTCTAGCAGAAATTACATGAATTTTATATAAATATTTAATCATTTTATTAATTTAGCTTAGTATAGTGATTACAATTATTTTTTAAATAATTTTTATATTAAAATACTTGCTAATAATATTTTTTTTATTTTTAAAAAATTATTTTTAATATAAGTACATTAAAATAATTTGAAAACACTAAAAATATATTAATTTATAATAAATAAAAAAAGATTTTAAATATTTTCAAAAACATTTTAAACTATCCTAATATATTTGAAAATTGATTGACAAGTTGGCAATCTAATCAACATGAGAAATCACATGACTTTTTCGAGCACCTAATTAAAATCACCTCGACTTTTTTGAGCTTTGTCCTATGATTTACAGTGACCTTGAATTCTTGATAGCTAGAGGAATGTATTAAAAGAAACACCAAATTATGGCGGGAACAAGGAGATACACATCTGCAAAGGCACGCAGATATAAAAAAGAAGAGGCCAACAAACCACAAGCAAAAACAGAGCAACAGCCCTAAAATGCCTACACACAGAAACAGAGCTGCCAAAACTAAACCAGCAAACTAAACAATCAGACTATCTCCGACTATTTTAAAAGAACAGGGGAGGTCTTTAGACCAAGCACCTGCTAAACCAGTCATTGCCTCTATAGAATGCAAAACAAGCAAACCTACTAAACAACAAACCATCTCCACCAAGAGCCATAAGCAGAACTAAAACAAAAGAAGACCCACAAATCATATGGTTGATTCAGATCCCAGCAACAAATTCACTTGTTATGCGCACTCCTGATTAGCCAAGTGATCTGCCATGTTATTACTTTCATGATAAGAATGGATGAAAGTAATTGAACCAAAACGTGAAACCAATCTCTTGATTGAGAAGAAGAGCTTATGGTGCAATTAAGGTTTGTTACAAGGGTTATTCATCCTGCTAATGAGATTAGCAAAGTCATATTTAATAATAATATGCTTATGGTGTGGGAGACAATCAGAAACAGAGATTTCAATAGCTTTGATAAAATCTGTCAGCTTGGCTATATTAAAGTCTAAAATTCCAGCTAGCAAAAAAATACCAAAAAGAATTTCCATAATGATTTCTGTATATATATATTGCATATTTCTAGCTGTATTTACTTGAATTTTGGTGAACGAGAATAAAATTGGATTTAAATTTTTTTATTTTGATCTATTCATTCATTTTCTCCCTTTCTCCATTCCCCCCTTTTCTCTGTGATAAAATGTTACTTTGTAGCATTTTCCTTCCTCATCTCAGTTTCTTTTCCTTTCATCCTTTAAAAGTCTTCTTAATAAATATATATTACGTTTAGAGAATCCCTATGAAATATATAATATACTAAGGCAAGAAACTGAAAAATTAAGAAGTTTCAATAATCTATGTTAAGGGCAATCACATTAAGAGTGACTTTTGAGACCCAGTTGTGTCCTGTTTGGTGGACATGCAATGCCCACAAATCCCAATCATGGGTCACCTAGTTGACACTTTTGAGGCATAAAGGCATCCCTTCTTTAGGAGAGACCTACCAATTATCATCATCTTAAGCTGAATACCAAATTTTTCATTCCCAAGGGAAAATGATTAATTTGTTTCTCAGTTGCATGTCTTCGTCAAATCGAATTGGCCCTCAAATCCAGACCTAATATGGAGCAAGCATTGTCCCTCGGAGAAAGGGTTGTAATGCATCGAGGATGCGAGGGAGAGAAAGGCCCATGTTCCTTTCATGTGAGCGGTGTTCCCTTCCCATGTGCATTTATGTCTTGCAGTTTTCCCTTCCTAATCAGCAACCTGTATTATCTGGCTCATAGAGGCTCTTTACTATCTGCCATGACTTGGGGTCCTTGACACTCTTATTAATGGTGATAGAGCAGTGGCTAGATGTTGGGTCAATTTTCTAAAGGGAACTCTCAAAATAATATATTAATACTTGTATACTTGTAGTTCAATGATACCCTTACATAATAAAAGAAAAAGAAATGCCTCACCCCGGCATGAGAAGAAACCCATCCCATCAAGAGCAATGTCTTTCAGCTTCAGCTTTCGATATGTAAGAACATCGACCTCCAAACATATTAATAACATCATGTTTTTGGTTGACTGTAATAAGTATATTTGTAGATATATTTTTATAAGAGAGGAAAAAAAAAACCATTAAAAACAAAAATAAGATAAAAAGATGAAGTGTATGAGACAATTACAATGCAGTGCTTCATCATAGCTTAAAATGATATTTTTTCCCCTTTCATTGGGAAAAAAAAGGAGTAAAATGGATATTAATTATTTTATATGGGCCTCAGCGCTCGTGCACAGCACTTTTCGAGATCGGGGCCTTGGCGCCATGGATGCATGCATATGAACAAAATGGTAGGGCTACTAACATTATCACTAATAAATATGCTAAATAAAATGGGGGTATTTTCCTAGATGATTCACTATTTATTTATTCATATGACTTGTGAGTCACCTCTCTTATTCTTTCTGTTTTTTTATCCTCATATTTTTTTAATTTAATCATTTTATTATTTAATTTTATGATATAAAATTATAAATTATAAAAAAAATAAAAAATAAAAAATGAGAGCCTCAAAATGACCAACCCAACTAGCTTTTATGCAACAACTTTTTTAGATTATAATAACAACTTTAAACCAACAATTAAGATCTTTTCAGTTTAAATCAAAGATTAAGATTTGATATTATAAAAGACAACATCTCTCTTTCAACTCTTATTGATAAAGATGAATTCCATGTCTTGAGGGAGGAAAATTTAGAAGCCAAAGTTGAGAAAAAAACTATTTCTCTATCTAGTTTCTCTTCCTCCTTCTCGGCCACAACCCATGCGTTAGTCTTCCCTACAACACCAAAAACATCTCCAGCCTCTCTTATCTTTTAGTCAGACGAGTTTTTTTTTTTCTTCTTTAACCCTCTCGACTACTGCATTCTATATGCAATTGCCATAATAATTAATTTCATGGTTATTGGGTTGAGTCAGTTACCATGCGAGCCCTGATCGGGTCTAACCTATTAAAACATATTTATAACATCAATATATTTTTTTATCATGTTAAAAATTAGTTTGAAATCTTATTCACAATGTAAGCAACATATATGCAGAAACAATGTGTATATATTTTTAAATTTAAAAAAATCATAATATTCTAAAATACATCTACACTATTAATATATTCTATTTGAAATTAACTTAAAATTTTAGTTATAGTGTAGAGTGGGTGATAAAACTAGTATTGTAGAAATAATAACAATAACAATAATAAAATATTGTGAAAAATCACGTTACCAAAGAGCTAAACCTGTAATTCCACTTAAAAAAAAAAAGCATAAACCCCAAAAAATCCTCCAAGGGTTTTTTATTGACTTGAAAGCAATTACTATTATCTCAATTTAATCATCATTACCTGAAATGTTTTTTAAGTGATTTTTATTATCGGAGTCTTTTAAAATAATTTTAATTTTTTTATAGGAAAATATTCAATATTTATTATTATTATTTTTTAAAAAATTAGAAAAAACACTCCATTGATATTTTGTAATTAGAAACTAAATTGAGATTTAGGTAATGTTTTAAGACCATGTGAATATGATTATTATTTGGGGCTAATTTGAAGTCTAACCAAAGAAAAACATCTCTAAGTCACACCAACGGTTGAAGTTAAGAAAGCACACTTTCCAGGACGCATTTTGACATTCTTTCAATAAAAACATACATTATAACTCTGGATTGATTTTTATAACATTCTCCACGAAAATTTGCATATTTAAATTTTAACTTTGGGACAATTTTTTATAGCTACACTATACACGCGCACGCGACCACGATCCATGTTTAATTCTTGTCTTTATAAATATCATCGATATGCATCCTCATTTTCTAATTAAGGGAAAAACTTCAAAAACATTATTATTTGTTTAGAAATGTTACAAGCTTCGGTGTTTGCATTTTATCCTGACATGAATTATTATTTTTTTTTTTTTGTAAAAATGATATTCAAGTGTTGCAAATATATTTTTCTCTTTAAATATATAACTTGGGTTATATATTCGACTAGGTCAAATAAAATAATTTTTATTTTAATTAGATGAAAAAATAAAAAATAATAATAAATGGATCAAATTTAAAAATAAAAATGATTATGAAAACTTGGGAAAAAGTATTTTTTTTTAAATATAACAAATAATGTCTCTCAGTTCACAATCTATTAAATATGAAAAAAAATAATGTGAAAAAGAACATAAAAAACCAGTCTTAATCAATCCAAGTTAACATGATAAATCTATAACCTCAATAATTGGGGCCACACTAACTCGAGATATCCCACCAAATTCATGGTTCAAATAATAAGATTGGAATAACCTGATAAAAAAGATAATTATAAAGATTTTTTTTAAACAAAACTTGTGTTAACTTTGTAAACTTGTGATCCAGGTTGTTAAACCTAAGATACCATATCTAAAAAAACTCATGAATTCAATTCTCAACCAATCAAATATTGAATGATGAAATTGAATAAAAATTTTTTAATTATACAAAAGAAAAAAATAATTAAAAAAATGATAATTAAAATTGACATAAAAATAAATTTTATATTTGATTGAAGGGTGAAATTGAAAAGAAAAATTAATTTAACAAAAGGATCCAAAAAATTAAAAGAATAAGGATTAAAATTAACATAAAAAATAAAAATAAAAACAAAATTACTCTCTTATACCTTTTAAACTCTTATCCCACCCACCACTTTAGGAAATCTAAGAAATGAACATTAACAATGATATTATTTATCTGATGCATGATTTTATTAAAAGAAGGTTATAATAATCTTTGTTCTTCGTTTTCTTTTTACTTAACATCATGCACAAATCAACGCAAGTTCATTATCAATTCCCAAAAGTCTCTTCTTTCTTTCTTTTTCCTTGAGAAGCCTCCAAAATTGTTCTGGTGAAGTGCCCTAGTAAAGTTTTTTGTTATGTTGCAGCCTCAACTCTGTCTTCCTATCATAGTTAACTGATTGATAGTTAGTTGTCTGAAAACAGTGGAGTGCTTATTTCTATCATGTGGGTATTGTCTCCCTCCCATGTGCATTTATGATCTCTGAATTTTGGTTTATCCTTTCAAATAAGCACTTCTTCTTATTTTCTTGGTTCTAGCTAATGATGCTGGTTTATTTATTTATTTTTATGATAAAATAAATATGGATAATGTTATCGAGAAATGTTTTGAACATTGACTATATATCTTTTCTAATCCTATCATAGATTGACTCCAAATAAAAATTAAAGAATTTAATAGAATTTTGTTTTTCACAACTTGATCTGACAGACATTTGAATCTTTATACTAAAGTTTGTGTCAAATATTTATAAATGGATAAGGATGGCATTAAAAAGATATTTTTAGAATATCCTAAGAGGCATAAATTCATTTAATAATTTAAAATTTAAAATTGAAATTGTTTTTTAATATAATATTACAGAGTTAATAACTAAATTGTTAATAACTTGAATTTCACCCTTCCATTCTCTCTAATTAAATTAATATAATTAATCCCAAAATAATATGATCATGTACATGAATCACGTCGCCTTATCATTTTTAATTAAATTAATAAAATTAAATATAAATTATATCAAATTTAAAAATTTTTTATTTAAAAAAATATTTAAAAAAATGCTATAAAATTGTTTTTATAACCTCATCTATTACCTTAAATTTTTATATTAAGATATTATTTTTTGCCACAACTGAATCATACCATATTAGCTAGCTTACACTAAATTTTATAATCTTGCCTTTTGGGTAATTTGAGTTATAAAGGCGGGGAATGGTAGTTTGGATCTAAATTTCTATAACCTTTGTGACGGTATCTTTGGTTAACGAACCAAATACATTTATTTTCAAGTGCGGCCTAGCATCCCACTTACCTTCAATATCCAACGGTATAATTGAAACGAATAGTATAAAGTTATACGAGTTTTTCTCCTGACGTACATAAGAAGAAAATGATTTGTGTTTACAGCTTTGGATGCTTGTTTTAACAGTAAACAATGGCACCACATAATCTAGGTCCCCACCTGGATAATAATGTGATGCCTCAATACTATCTTGCCCGGCACGCAAGTCATATACATGAACAGAGAGATGATGAAGACAATATTATTGGACGAAGAAGAAAAATCACCACTGCTATTCTTTCTATGTCATCGTTTCATGTTGGAATTAGTGAAGGAAATCAATTATGCAGTCCGCCATTATTCTTCCTAAAACCCTTTCCAGTAACATGTGCTGATCCAGGACAAGGTCTCCCAAGAATCGAGGTGGAATCTGCAGTTTTTGGAGGGTGCTTTAGTCATGAAGAATTGTTTTCGATTTTCAGCCATTTCGTAAACATCTTGCTTGTTAAAAATTTTAAAACTACTTTAATTAATTTCTTTGAAGAATGAAGATAGCACAAGTTAAAAAAAAATACAAACGTCTCACTCGTCATAGTAAATCTTTCGTGTCCTTGTCTTCAGAAGTGCATGTGTGTTTGTTCCTTAAAAAAAACTCATTGCTAATTAAAGAGAGAGGACAATTATCCAAGAGCCACCAGCACCACGATGATGATGATGATATTTTCTTGGGGAACACAGCATCATCTCAATTTTGAGTATACGTGAGGAAACCAGTTTGTGTTCGTAGAGTATGTTGTGAGAGTAAATGCGGGGAAGAGAACAAATGAAGAAAGACAAACAGCATGGAGCTACCTTAATTTTGTCGTAGAGCCGCCAGGTACAGCATTGTGTAAATTACTGTTTCTTTATATGTTTTAAAAATATTTTAAAAAAGAGTAATTTTTTTTTATTTCAAATTAATATAGTTTTAATGATTTTAAATTATTTTAATGTGTTGATATAAAAAACAATTTTTAAAAAATAAAAAATATTATTAATATATATTTTAACAATAAAAATTATTTAAAAAAACAAAAAAAAACTCTCAAAATAAGTTTAAAATTATAAATAAAACCTTTTAAAATATTTAATAAGTGAGATCATAAACAATTTTCATGTATTCTGTTTTGGCATTCTCCTGAACAACAACAATTAATGTCAACCAAAGCACAATTGTCCTTTTATTTTTTCTAATTTCTGAGATGACAACGGCTAGACTTAAAATGCAAGATTTATCTCATCATTGTTTTACCCAAAAAATAATAATTATTAAGTATCAATAATTTCACTGGAGTTCAGAATTTCAGTTGGCTTCTTTCACAATCAATGCTAAAGTGTTAATTGGAGTCGTTAACCATGTGATAAAGGGAAATCAAGAGTCCATCCACAGATTTGAAGATCTCCATAAGATAAATTAACTCAATGATATATAAATCTTTAGGGAAAACTATGCCATAGTAATAATTTAAGCTTAGTCAAATGATGCAAAAACTATATAATTTATCCACGTTGATTGTAATAGTAAATAATTCAATAGAAATTAGTAATTAAACCCCACTTGAGTCCTCCTGTGGGCATGCAATGAACCACAAGTTGTAGCATGAATTTTCGAGATGCATGCTTGTCTCTGATTAATGCCAATCATCGAGCGGACACCATTTTTCTGATTGGATAAAGAAGAAAACATACTGTGGGTCATTTGTTTGGCACTTTTGAGCGCGTAAGGCGCCACCATGCACAGGAAAAGACCTAAATAATGCATCATTAGGGCAATTTTGACCAGTAATGAAGTTTGTCATCTTGTATTCAAGTTTTTGGCAAACCTAGAAAATGAACCCTAGATAGACAGTCTCAACAATGTCCCTAAAGAAATTTCTATATCAATTTTATCCCTCAAAGTCTTAAGAATTCTTAACTAAGTTTCGAAATTTGATCATGGGTTTCATCCAAATCGCATCCTTTTTGGCAAGGGAACCTTCTATCATTTTTTTTTTATGATTAAGGGATTCTAACAAAGGGTCCTAATTGAAAATAACAATTGTTTATGGGTGAAATTGGTACAAAAACTTGTCTGGACACAAAATTTTTACCAATTCAATAGGCGGGCAGTATTCTTGAGGTTTATTCTTTCTGTTTTCTTTTTCTTTTTCGAACCAAGTCATCTTGTATTCTCGCAAACACATCGGAGGCCCTCATTTAATAGCCCACATGAACTTTTTGGCAACTTGTTTTTATTGTATTCACATTGTGATGAATATTCTGACCAAGTGGATAGGTAGGGTAGATTAAGATGACTAGAAAATAAGGAAGCAACAGAGATTGTTATGAACTGCGGAGGCAATGAAAATGAAGGCCTATTTACTTTCATGTGAGTGTTGTCTCTCCCATGTCATAAATCAGCTTCTCTTGTTCTCGTCCTGGGTTCTTTTACTGGTCTTCGGGATATATTTCTTTAGGACCACTAAATTATGGCCATATTTATTCTAAAAAAAATTAAATTTTGGTCATTCGCCAGCTCCCTAAATAGAAAATCACTAGCTCTGATCTCTGTTAGCAAAGATTTTCATAATTCACAAATCCCATTTGCACCTCAAAGATCATTTGCAGCTTTTAGGTTTATGAGTTGTTCCAGCATATAAAACTGAGGTTCCTAGGTTTCTTACCTAATTAAAAGTCCCAGCCGCCTCGTTCCCAGTACAATATACCATCAGCTCCTAGTTCAATAAATCCCTAATAAACATCGTCAGAGATGGTTGAAATTAGAAAGAAAGCTAGAGAGCAGTAGTGTAATGTGTTGATCATACAGAGAGGTGGAGGATTCCTATCTTCGATAAAAGATAGACGAGAGGCTCGAAACATTCGGTTCAGTTTTTCTGATTGATTAACTGCAAAAAAACGCCGATAGACAAGCGGATAAGGCCAGTCTTACAAAGGCATAGGGGATAAATTAACGGGAAAAAAAGCTAAAAAAGAAGATACCAGTTAGGATAAAAACATGGTTTTGTTATTTTCACATCAAAATCATCTTCATTCCGAGTGCACTAAATAAAAGCGTCTTCGGGTATTATAGCATGATGATAGTGAAAATAAGATCAAGCTGCTGAACCTTTGGGCCTTAAGCATTCATTTTGAAAGTAACTTAAGGGAATAGCCATACCCTAACTGACGGCCATAATGAACTGATTAATCTACCATACAGATTCTCAATTTTAATAGACTGTTTTGAAGCGGGGTTCGAGATTTTTTTAAAGTATTTTTTATTTATAAATATATTAAAATAATATTTTTTTATTTTTTAAAAATTGTTTTTAACATCAAGAAATTAAAAAAATCTAAAAATATAAAAAAAACATATTAATTTAAAATAAAAAAATAAAATATTTTTAAAATATAAAAACAAACAAGATATCCTAACTATAGCTACTGTTCTTTTTCCTCAGTCATTAGCATCTTAGATATATAACCCAACTTGATTTAAAACCAGGTTTATGAGTTGATTGGATTGATTATTAGGTACAATGAATCAATTTAGTGCATGCTTTTTTTATTAAAAAACCAAAACAATCTATTTCACTTTACAAAAATAATTTAAAATAAAAATTAAACTGGTTAAACTCTGCTACGATACTGTTTATTAATTCGGATGAATCATGTTTTTTTTTTAAAATATTTTTTTATTTTAAATTAAATTTTAGATTATTATGAAACATTAATGTTACAAATAAATTTAAAAAAATAATAAAAAATACTTTAACAAACAATTATTAACCCACCCGTTGGCTTCCAAGACAAGAACTTCAAGAGATAAAGAAACACAAACCTCACGCAACAACTCCAGGATTTCCTCAGGCTCAACCATGGGCCTAATATAATATTCAAAGTCCTTTCTTTCTTGATTTAAAGTTCAAACCATTGAAGAGATAAAGAAACTCTTAGAGGTAAGCCCACTCCTTATCAAAGTTTCTGAAATTTTCCAAAATGCCCAGTAGATAGGGAGAGATATAGCTTTCGCGGCCTGATTCCATCAATTGTGGGCTAAAAAAAAAAGGGACCATTTGTGTAGTTAGGCGTTTTCTTTTATGAAAAGGACCATTAACGTGGTGATGCGGTTTCATTGTCTTTAGATTTTAAGTGCTTGTTAAGTGATCCAGGTTATGCTGCTGGTGGAGCAAACGCTCATCTTTACATAGTTAAAAAAAAATAAAATTCTAGTTAATCTACCAAATTTGAGTCATTAGATTTATAAACTTTTTTTTTAGGTCATTCCATTTGATAATAACTCCAGATGAAAGATAATAAAATTAATTCTTTGCCTTGTCTGTAAAAAAAAAGAAGGAAAAATCCTTAGTGTAATTTGTTCATTTGTTACTTTTTGTATCTTTGTAGCATTATGATTGAGCATACCACATGAAATTCTTTAAAGTGCTTGTGCGGATTCTCACGTGCAAGACCATAAAAAACATATAGTATATAAATCAAATCAGATTTTAACTTAAAAGCTCTATCAATATTTAAAGATTTAATGCATAAAGACTGCTAGTTCATATTGGAAGTTGATAGCTCCCTTAATGTTCTTTGTTTGCCATGTTTTTTTGTTTTTAGCATTTTCTTTTCTAGTTTTTTATTTTTGAAATTCACACTCAGATTGGATGAGCTTAGCGGGTTATTTTATTGTCTTTTGGTCTTCTTATTTGCCTTAGTTGTTCTGTCAATCTCAGGATTAAATACTAATGCACCTGTATGGGAAGATCTTACATAAATAAGTTTACTATTGAAGGAAAATTAGATAAAAACTTTTTTGGCAACAACACTAAAATTTGGTCCGTTGTCGAAACTTTTAAAATATAATTCTGACTTTATTATTATAAACAAAATAAATTCATAGTATGATAATAAAAACAAGATTGAACCTAGTGGAAAATTTATTTAATCTTCCTATAATATATTGAACTAAAAAAGAACGGGAGATTTAAATAACAAAACTAAAAAAATAAAATTTTAAAAATAAAAATAATAAATTCAGATGTCATTGTCTCAATTTAAAGGTCTACATATCCATTTCAATAAATATGTTGATTATTAAAGTAAAATAAATATCATTTCAATTCAAACAAATAAATTCAATGTTCCTTAAACCTAAAAGAAATCGAGAATATTATGAGTAAATTAATTAGATTAAATTATCTGATTAATTTTTTACCATCAAGTGAATTTAATATTGAAAATCAATTTTAATTCACTCGACAATGGCTTTAGAAGCAAAGTATGTAGAATTTATTTTAAGTAACCATTTAAAAGCTTGAGCAATTTATCTTAGCTTATTCCTCCATAATAAATTAAAATGATAGTTGTAATAATCAAGTTAATTTCTTTACTTCTTATTATAGTCTCTAACAATAATTACAGATTGAAAAAACAAAGAAAGCACATTTATATTATCTTAAAACAATTCAATAAGTATGAATAGAAATTAATAGCATAATTCTGAAATAAGAATAAATAAGTATTTGAATATGAAAGAACTACAATGATAATATTATTTCTCACAACTTAATAATGGAGATGGTGTCTATTGTCCTTTAACCAAAAGTCAAAGTTTAGTTCATAAATGCTGGAAAACTAACAAAAATAGATAGAAAAAAATGTTGTAGAAAAGAAGAATAGAGTTGTTTTTGTTATGATTTGCTTCCTTTATTTCCTCTCTCGGCTGCTGTTTTTTATTATGATTCTTCTCTTAATTAAAATTCCTTATGTTACTTAATTCTTTCTTCATTATTTAGTCATTAAGGTTGGTTAAATCCCTTAAAATTTATGTTGAAAACTGATGTTGTTGTTGTTACAACTTGTTGTAACTTAGACTTTGTTTCTGACTTGGTTTTCTATAATATCTAGTCATTCCAGCTGTATTGTTTCATTCATGGAATGTTTAGGCTTGATTTGCATCTTTCTTGGGTTCTAAGATTCACCATTTATATGTCAAACTCTTAGTTGTAGTGGGATGCTCGACATTGTTAATTTTCTCATTAAATCAAGAGACTAATCTCGTCCTTCATTTTACATCCAACCTTTTATCTTAAAAAATGATTTTATCTGACTTGACATTTTTATAAAAGTTATAATCTTGTATGTGTCAATGATTTTGGGCTTTTGAATCACATGATTTTAATATTTGAGGATCAAGATATGTTCATTTGAATTTATAGTTTAAAAGCAATGAATCCTGTTGTAAGTAAAATTTTAGCTTGGTTTTACAGGTCTAACTTTGATTTTTAAAAGTTTGATATGTATACTTTAATTTTTATTTAGCCCACATTCACATTCTGAAATTATAACTTGGTGAAAAACTTGTCATAAGAAGTAAGGTTTGAAATATAAAATACAAAAATTCTTATCTTTTAGCAATCAATTAACAAAGTTTTTGAAATATGTCAAACTCATAAAAATAACTTCCAATAAGCTCAAAAATATATAAAAAATATAATGAAAAAAAAAAAAAATATATTTTGTACTTATAAATATCCCCATGAAATAGAGTCACAAAGGGTTACAAACCTATATGTTAAAACAAGAAAACAAATTCATACTTGTATAATATTAGAAATTAATTTTAAAAGACCAGATATTTTAATCGTCTGTGTAATTTTTTTATAGACAGTAAAATGGATGAAAACACTCAATAATAGCCATGCAAGAGAACCATAATAAATATGCAGAGATCAAGGATCTGCAGAAGATAGAGAACTAGCTGACTTATAACCAATAAACACAAGAAGGCTGAAAAAACCAAAACCAAAACCAAAACCATGCCATTGTCTCTTCAATGCAAGAAAAATCACTTTGGTAGTATCCTTAAGGATTGTAGTAGTAGCTAACAGCTTCTCAAAAAACAAAAATCTTGCCCATGTATCCTCCTGAGTTTCATAAAACATCTAGCTTTATAAAATAAATGTTTGCGTTCTCTGTATCATCAACAATTATATCATAATTCTCGTTGCATCTCTCTATGCATCCATAATGGTATATCTTTATTGAACCATCAACAATACTTTCATAGCATATACATACTTCAAATGTCTAAAAGCTTGCTAAATCATGAAATAACAAATCAAGACTAAATTAGTTGAAATTTAGTGCTCAGCTTCAAATCCAACTAAAATAGGTCGTGAAGATAAAGTTAGCATGATGAAGTTGACAAAGTTGAGGCCAAGGCTGCTGGTGCGATTTAATGATATTGTTGACTTGCAACAAGAATATCTTGTATCCATCTGGATTGATCTCTAACAATAGAATCTATTAGCCTCCTTGAAAGTTTTCGGTTCAAAAATAGAAGAAGCCTGCAGCCGAGAGTCCTTTGTAGTAGTAGAAACAAAGATTACAGACAACTAGAATGTTGAGCAAGAGAGGCATTTGCCTTTGTTTTATTGTCTTAGGCCCAGTAGGTAGGACATGCAGGTGAAGGTGCAATAAAATCGATAGGAATTGAAGAAAAATCATAACCACATTGATTGAAAGGAGAGGTTTGAATCACTAAACTTTTTATTGAGCAATTTGAGACCTGACCATTACATTTTGAATCAAGTTAGAGAAAGGAAATAACACTAACCTCCTGCTTTAATTTGATTAATGAGATCATTGTAATATTTGATTCCTTCTTGGTTCACTCCAGCTCGTACTTTTCCATCTATGTTTTAGCAGATTGATAACAAATCGAGTTAAATTTTGCAAATGCATATATACGATGGGACTTTGAATAGAAGAACATACGTGGTACCAATCTAGGCCAGTATACGGAAAATCTGTAAGCATCCACATCCATATGCTTCATTCTTGCAACGTCTTCCTGCCTTATTATCGGGGCATATGTTGGTCATATAGCAGCTGGGAGCGTAATTTATGAGAAGCATAAGAGCATGAACAATACCTTAATTACCTTATAGAATTTAATAAAATCAATTGCTACATCTCCATTGCTCCCATCGACGATCGACTCTACATGATTTAATATGCAAAATTAATTGTCACAATTGTTTGAAAATCATTATTCATGATAAATCAATACATGTCCAATTTCAGCAATCTATTTTCAATAAATATCTATTAAATCAGCTCTTCTTCGGATATTAAACTTAGTTAAGACATGTTATGATGCATGCATCCCATGCCATACCAATGTGAACTTGATATTGTTCTTGTTAGGATGCTGACATGCAAACCCGACAAGACAAAGGTAAGGGACAAAATAAAATGAGAAATGACACACAAGAATTTACGTGGTTCACCCAATTGGGCTACGTCCACGGGCAAGTATAGAAGGATTTTACTAAGTAATGTGGGAATACAACTTCTCTCTAATAATAGGAGAACAACAAAAATCTCTCTATTATTAGGAGAAAACACCTCACTTACTATCTCACAAATACCTCATAATTTTGTGGGATTACTCTCTTCTCACCCTCTCTTCTTTCTCTCTTGTGGTGTGTTTATAATGCTTGGATGCATTGCCTATTTATAGGCAAGCATCCATGCAAAAGACAAGGGGTTAGGCAAATAACACCAATTTGGTGCATACAATTTTTGACTAAGATGGCTATACCTTTTCCCATCATTTTTGACTAAGGTGTAAAAGGATGACTACACCTTCTCCCACCATTTTTAACTAAGGTGGTTGGCTTCACAGTTATCGGATTCCTTCATTTCATTTCTCATCCCATGTTTCTTGATATATTTAACTGTTCTAAATTATCGCTCATCCTTTATTTTATTTTCCTTTCTTCCATGCCAGTAGATTAATGTTACTCTTACAAAAGTGAAATGGGATGTGATGTTTGGAGTTTGAGTTCCATGTTTATCATCACCTATAATATGTGATCGCACTTTTCAACGAGGAAGAATTCATCTGGTTCTCTATTGCTCTTTTCCACCCCTCAATCTAGCTTTATCGACAGGAAACCTGTGTTCTCTAAGTTAATGCTTTATATTTTGATTTGAAATATTTCTTTATATAATATCAGAATTTTAATAATTAACAGATTATTTTGAGTTCAAATTTTACTATTTTTGTTTTTTTCTATATATGATAATCGTGGCTTTATATAGGATTTAAGTTCAATTTTTTTAATTTAAAAGATGTAATAAAAATTAATATAAAAATTATTCATAGATCATATCCATAATTTAAATTCGAGATAATTTCTTAAAGTTATTATTCACATGTAAAATTCAAGTGGGCGTTACCGTCCTTCTCTGGCTTAAGCCCAGTTTTTATGGTTCTATGCAACGGTGCTAAAGTCTGCACCCACAAGCTCACAATATTGTTGGACCGAGTCTGCAAGCCCTTCAATATACTGTTCGTCTCTCTCTTTTGATTTTGCTTTTGTGCAAGATTTGAATATGAAAATTTAGTTTTCCTACTTGCTTATCCTATAGTCTTTGTTTTTTGTTTTTTTTAAACTAGCTTATCCTATAGTATTGTTTTCTAATTAAATACTATAAGAATAAAAGGAGAAGTAATTTACTGATTTGATTCTGCATACAAAAAAACAAGAATTTATTTTTAATTTCTTGACGGAATACAATACAGAAAACCTTATTGAATGGAACGAATTCACGGTTGATTATTCTGATCTCCCCATGTTGCTCACTCACACACATGATCTAGACAGCCAATTAATTAAAGTTTTACTTTCTAAGCAAGAGCTGGAACCATCTAGCTGAACGTTTCAGATATCGTTTCAAATTATTCTTGAAATCAACATAAGTCACACCGAAGCGAACAGTGTAGCCAGCATCCCATTCGAAGTCGTCCAAAAATGACCATATATAATATGCCTTCACATTAGCCCCCTTCCTGCACGCCAATGTTCAACCAATAGCTTAACATCCATCTTAATCCAGATATATCCAATAGTTTTTATACTACAAAAAAAAAAATAGAAAAAGTGTAAATTAAAAGGTCCATAATTCGGAAATTTTTAAGTATCTTTTGCCTAAAAATGACGTTCCAGGAATTATTAATGTACATGATAATTAAAATTAAGATGTTGGAATACTAACTGGATAGCTTTCAAAAGATATGATAGGTGGGCACTGTGGTATCTTATTCTCCAACTATCCTTGAGGGCAAAGGCAATCGGTCGCGACGCATTTTCAGCAATTCCTGCCAAGAAGAACACATTAATCAGTCGTTGACAAAACCATGTTAGCTAGTTTAAATTATTGAAAAATAAAAAATAAAATAGCAGCTGTCTTGCCATTTTCAGTGATAAGAACTGGTGGATTTTTGTAATTATCTTTGATGTACAGCAGAACATCTTGTATTCCCCTCGGGTAGACGTAAAGCCAGTTCAAGTCAGTCTGCAGCAAACCATTTACACTATAATTAATCTTCTTATTAATTAGATTCTGTAAGGCAGTGAATAATTCAAAATCCTTTAGCCTTAATCTCTATATATTCGGAAATGTAAAAAAAAAATAACACATAAAAAACTGTACCGGTGTGCCGATGGGAACTCCATTTTTCTCAGCTGTGATGACAAATATATATTTATGAGAAAAATTAATATATATATATTTCGTCAAACAAACCCTAATTAAAACAAGGCACAGAAAATTGAGCATACTAGTTTGACTGACTCGCCTATCGTCAGTATAACTACGGTTAGCCCCGGTAGCTTTCAAAGGAATGCTTTCTGCATAATTTGCTGTATAGTAGTTTAAGCCAAGAAAATCGAGGGATCCTTTTAGCATTGCAGACTGTTCTTTGGTAAATTTGGGCAGTCGATTTCCAACCAAAGATCTCATGCTATCGGGGTAATCACCAAATGTAATCGGATGTGCAAACCTATAAAGGATAAAAAAGAAATTGATCAATATCAATAATATGATGTGTTAGGCACTAATTAATCAGTTATCATTAAAGAAAATAATTCGAAATACTACTGAATCGTTAAGTATTAAATTACCATCCAAACATGAAATCTAAAGCTCTGGAAACAGCAATGCGGTCAGCAGTTGTATTAAATTTTGGTACAAACCAATGGCTTACAATCGTAATTCCAATTTGTCCCAGTTGAATAGCCTGCACAAAATCCAAGCAAGCTCATTCAAACTTTGAGTACTATATGCTCTAATAGTTTTTAAATGGTAAAAGATAAAGCTTAGTTCAATAATCTTGAAGGATACAAACCTGGTACTTGTCCTTGAATACTTTAACGGCAGCTCCATGGCTAAGAATCATGTTGTGGGCAGCAACATAGGGCTCGACGGCAGAGTTGCCCCCAGGGCAGTTTCCAAGAGTTTTAGAACATCGACCGGGTGCAAAGGAACCGAAAGTGTAACCATTAATAGCCAGCCCATTTGGTTCGTTCATCGTTATCCAATATTTCACTCGATCACCAAATGTTTTGAAGCAAAAGTCTGCATACTCTGCAAAATCATCTCTGCTTAAAAAATTTGGAAGTTAGTAATAACTTTAGGGAAGTCGTTTTTGTAGGCATTCATTCTCTGTTAAAAATCATCTTTGCTTTGTCTTTTTTGTGGTAAAGACATGGAAACGGTTACCCATCCTTTTCTAATTGTTAAATTGTTTGAAAATTGTGTAACTATTTTGTAAAATAGTTGAACTTATAGTGTGTATATCGAACATCATATATGAATTGTTGTTTGAATGAGTATTCATTGTTAAAAAAAATTCCAGCACAATGCAAGGTTGGCTAGAAACAAAGTTGCTTTGAAGGAAGAGATTATTGATTGAGATACAATATTTGATTTGATTTCTTATTTTTTGGTGTGTTTGGTGTTATGACTTAAAAGACAATTGATGAAAACTACCATTGGTCTAATAAATAAACTCTGGTTAGTTTTGATATAAGATCTTTCCATGTATTATAGCAATGTTTTATTTACTTTTTTTTTTAATTTTGTATATATAATTTTTTGTTTTTCGTGCTAGTTTATCATTAATTAGCTTTATGGCACTATCAACAATTAATATTAAATCCTCGACTATTAAAAAAAAAATGTAGGAAGTCGTATCTATTTAATAATGTCTTTTTCTACAAAAAAAAAAAAAACTATCTTGAGATCTGCATACACTAGAGTTTAAAATTTTTGATAAAAACTATTTTTAACTAAAAATTCTAGATTATTGATCAGTTATGAGTTCATTTATTTATATAGACACATTATTTCTTTCACCATTGAATGATGCAAGATATTTCACTAATATATGGATCTAACAATATACGTACACTATCTTGGAGCTTAGGAATCCACCGTACTCATCAAAGAGACTTTGTGGGGGATCATAATGGAGTAACGTCACAAGGGGTTTTATACCTGCTCATATTAGCAAAAAGTAAATAAAAATACACACACACACACTGATTTTATAGTGACAATTAGAAAAACAATATAGATGGGAATTTGACTATTGTGAAGAAGCTCGTTGATGACGTTGTTGTAGAACTTAACACCCAGTGGGTTAACTCCTCGACTAACTTTTCCCTCTGAAAACAGAAGTGATACATATAATATTAGATTTCACTCATGAAGAGGAGAATGAAATTAATAGGGAAAAGAGACTTGGAAATCTTACTCGGCAATATTCTGCTCCAAGAAAAGGAAAGCCTGAAGGTATCCAAACCAACACGTTTCATCAATTTTATGTCATCCTGCAACATTTCAATCAAATTTGGTTAAGATTAAGCAAAGAATATAGCAATTTGTTGTTTAATATAAAGAGCGGCCGGGAACACCTTGAACTTGTGATAAAAATCAATTGCTACATCTCCATTGCTGCGATCCCAAATCTTTTCTGTCAATCAACCATAGAATTATTAAGAACATAGATAATAACAGTAATATTATATTAAAACCAATGACTTATTAGTCGGATTACTCGATTAAAAAAAAAAAATCCTAACAAGCTATATATTTTTTCTATTTTTGGAAACAATATCTGTTTTTTACTCAAACTAACATACTAACTAGGTTTAGCCAATTTGAACCCGGTCTTTTGTAAATTCTGTCTTAACACTAAACAAAATACGCTTCACCATTTTTTAAAATAGTGATTTTATGTTTTAAAAATAATTTAAAAAATAATTTTTTTACTTTAAATTAATAGTTTTTAGGTGTTTTAAATTATTTTAATACATTGATATTAAAAATAATTTTAAAAAAATAAAAAACTGTTATTTTAAAACCAATAACTTATTAGTCAGATTAGTGAATTAAAAAAAATAATCCTAACAAGCTGCAACTTTTTCTATTTTTGGAAACAATATCAGTTTTTAAATCAACTAACATACCAACTAGATTTCCCTTCGGTTTCACTCATTTCGACCCAGTCTTTTGTAAATTCTGTCTTAACCCTAAATAAATGAAGCTTCACCACTTTTCTAAACAGATTAAAAGTTTATTTATTTTTATATTTTAAAAATATTTTTTAAAATGAAAAAAAAAATTTCATGTATTTTTTTTTAAAATATTTTGAAAAGTAAATATTACCACAAATTTTATGGAAAACAACAAATCTATCCCTCTACTAAAACTCTTATCTTAATTTTGTAAATGAAAAAGGATGAGAAAAGGTTTCTCAATTGAGATCTAAAACATCCTTTATTTTTTATGGATTGGTGCCAAATCTATTATTATTATCTGTAACGCAACAAACTCGGAAAAGGGGCCTGGTGTACGACTGAACAATTTTTGGGTTTGAAAATACAATACTGAGCTGGATCTCACATCCTCACCGTAAAAAGAAAAAAATATTGCTGCACATTGATGCATATCGGTCCATTAATATATTTTTTTCTTATTCATTCATCTTAAAAATATGCAATGTCTTAGTGGTGAGTTTCATTTCGTTTTTTTAAACAGCTTGGAAAGGCGCAATTTAATTGGATAGAATTCTTTTTTTTTCTTTTTCGTTGATATGTTCATGGGATTTTATGCTACACAATAAAGAGTAATCCTTCTCTGTTGCATGTATATAATGTTAAAAACAGCAACCATTAAAACTCAGGCCTGTTAACTGAAAGAACAAGGTGTAGGTCAAGCCTACTTTTGTATGAGAACAAATTGTTTAAATAGTATATAGACAAAATGGAGAAAAAATAGATAAAAGAAAAAGAGTAAAGAATGCCTGTAGAACAGAAGGGGGATAAAAAATTATAAATCAGCACTTGATCTAAAGATTTTGGGTCACAAGATCCGAGTATTTAAATAATAAAAAAATAATATATTTATTTGTTTATTTATTTATAACCCATGATGTTTAAGTCAATTTATATATATCATAATTAATTTTTAAATATATTAAATATTTTATAAATTTAATAAACAGATAAGACACTGCAAAGATAATTAGATATACATAAAAAAAATCAAATCTAAACATAAAAAAAAAGATCTAGTCCTTTTATTTGATAGGCTACCACCTCAAATGCTATTTATTTATTTTCTTCAAACATGCTTCATGAATATAAACAGTTAACAATAAGAAAATAAAAATAAAAATAGAGGCTATATATACACACACTTCTACATTGTAGGAGAAGGAATTTACCAAGCTTAAAATTATTTATATATCTCGATAGGACATATAATGAATAAATGAATAAATAAACAAATCTAACTGCAGTCAAATAAAGTTTTATTTATTTATTTTTAACCTTGAACAAAGATTTGAAAAAATAAATAAATATTTGAACATTTGAACTGCATTGTTATCAACTATACATAAAACAAAGAATAAAAATGAATAACATGAAGAAGAAGAATATTTGAACTACATTATTATATACGAGAAAAGGATCACCATCCATTAACATTACAGTCACAAACCTGGATGTTCCCTCGTGAATTTATCCCATATGCTAAATCCCCTTCCGTCAATCAGTGCTGCTCCTTCAATCTGTGTAAATTAAAGAAAATAATTATGAACATTCAAAATGGAGTTAACTACAAAATTTGTTCATGTTTTCTAGTTTCACTCTATTTATTTTTTGTAAGGCCTGATAGAAGATTTTTTTTTTTCATAACACTAATAGTTATTCAGGGAAAATTCTTGTGCGAAAAAAATTAATGGACTTAAACCTGATAAGCAGCAGATCCAGCTCCGAACAAAAAACCAGGTGGGAAACTGCTTCGGCTAAATGGCACAAGAGGGCTTGGCTTTGCACCATGGGTGGTTGCTACCAAGCAAATTAATGCCAGGAACAAAACTAGCAAAGGACCTCTAATCGCCATTGCTGACTTTACTGATCAACAATGCCTCCACGCTGCCCAATTTATTGAATTGATGGAGATAGTCAAATCATAATTAAATGTACAACTATATTATTTTAAAATCCATAAAATCTTGTACAATTTCCAAAACATATCTTGTTTCATATATTATTTTAAATCCTTTCTCGATATGGATGTCATATTATGTAATAGAAAACGGCTAGCTGTTTGAACTTTTTCTATTCTAAAAATCTTTTCTTGTCAATCTGGTCTATCTTTTAGATATTCTTGTCTACTGCTACTATTTTTTTTTTTTTTTGTTTCAGAGATCGTGACCAGCAAGACAAATCAGTTAATTTTATAACAAAACGAGACAAAGCATTAATAGTCCATGATTTTCAAATATTTTTTCGTTTTCAATTACTTTCTTATAAATAAATGTATATTCATAGAGATTGAATGAAAAATGTTCTGCTTTGACTTTTCACATTGTTCGGGCTATCACACTTCGCATAACCAAGAAGATTGTGAGCTATCACCGAATTTAAAGAATCTATAGTGAGAATCATTAACGAAACTGCGTATCAGGAGGGAAATGTCACCCTTAATTTTTTGTAGTTCCAATTTTAGTATTTCTCTCTCTCTCTCTCTCTCTCTCTCTCTCTCTAGAGAGTCAACCAACTAACTATTACTTACCGTCACCAGTTATCAACCACCCACCACTTATAGCCTCCCACTAGCTATATGCCACCAACCGCTAGCTATCTTTATATTTGAATTTTGAATTTTTTTACTTTCAGTTTGTATATAAATAAACAGCTAAGTATATGCTATTGTGAGTAAGAAAGATAAAAGAGAAACATTAGAGAGAAAGAGAGGGTGTGTATTAAGAGTTTTTTGTTTATTTTGTAAGCTTCTTGTTGTTGAAATAAAAACAGTATGTTTTATCCTCTCTAAGTGTTTCAAAGCCATCATCAGTGGTTTCTCCCACTAACAATTGCTATCAGAGCCCCATTCGTTAGAAAATAGAAGCGTTGTTGGGATACATCTAATTTTTCAAAGTTTCACCGTGTAGGGTTCATCCATATGAACTCATTAGTGTAAAAATCAGCTTTATCGGAGCAGGAGGTAGACTACACGCTCTACTTGAAACTTTGTCATTCTAGCTCATGTACAGCTGACTTGCTGAGAGGAAGAAGTCGACTGAGTGACACACGCGCCATATTTGAGCCAAATTCAACTCCTAGAAGGTGATATAGTCATTCAAAGAGCACAATGACTATATAAAATACACAAACACTCATCCCGAAGTTGACCAAAGACAGTTATGATAATTGGTGTATCAGATTAAAGACATTTCTTGGTTCACAAGAGTGTATAGAGATTGTGGAATATTGTTATAATGAACTAGGGTCCAAAGAAGTAGAAGATTCATTATAAGAGGCACAAAAACAACTTTTAAGAGCCAATAGAAAGAAAGACAATAATACAAAGACCATTATTTTATCAAGTTCTTGATGAAGCCATATTTGAGATCATTGGTTTCGCAGAAACATAAAAAAAAATATGGGAGGCTCTCCAACAAAAATACAAAGGTGCTGATAGAATAAAAAAGATTCATCTTCAATCTTTACGAGTTGAATTTGAATCAGTGTAAATGAAGTCATCAGAATCTATTTTTGATTATCACACAAGAATTATGGTGATAGTCAATCAGATGAAAAGAAATTAAGAAGTCCTCTCAGATGCTTGAATTACTGAAAACATTTTGAGATCCCTAGATCTAAAATTTGATTTTGTTATTGTAGCTAATCCAAAGAAGTGGACAAGTTGACAATGGATGAGCTTCTGAGTTCTTTGTAAGTTTATGAGCAAAAGATTGTGAAAAAAATGGAGATAAGGCAATTGAGCATACCTTACAATCAAAGTTGTCTCTCAAGGAGGGCAGATAAATTTCAACAAGTGGATATACCACTCAAGAAAGCAATCGACAACAACAAGGAGGGTTTTAGTAATTTCAAGGAAGTGGATCTTGGAATACAGAATTCAGAGGAAAAGGTGGTAGAAACACCACCAGAAGATGCCGGGGACAACAAGCATTTACTCCTAGAGAAAGAGGAGGCGGTTACAATAACCGTGACAAGAGAAATATCCAGTATTATAGCTACAATCAATTTGGGCACTATAACATTGAATATCAAAAGAAAGCTACAGTAGAGGTACGTGAACAAGCCAACTATGCAGAGGAGGATGACATCATCAGAGGAGCAACTGTATTATTAGTCCAACAAGGACTAGGTGAGAATCAGAAGAATACATGGTATTTGGATTCTGGAGCTAGCAATCATATAAGTGGTCAATGAGATCAATTTGAAGATCTAGATGAAATTGTAAAAGGTCAAGTCACTTTTGGAGACAACTTAAAAGTTCTAGTGAAAGAAAGAGGCAAGATCTCAATCCATTTAAAGAATGACAATCATAGTTACATCATAGATGTTTATTATATTCTAACCATTAAGCATAACTTGCTAAGTATAGGCCAACTTCTAGAGAAAGGTTACACTCTTCTTATGAAGAACTATAATATAATAATTGAAGATTATAATGGAAGATTAATTAATTGCCTATGTGAAGATGTCCAAGAATAGGATGTTTCCTATAAACATTTAATATGCTGCAGTAACATGTTTGAATGCCATCACCAATGATGAAGAGTGACTTTAGCACCTAAAGCTTGGATATCTGAATTTCACAAGTTTGAAAATGCTAGCAAGCAAGAAGATGGTCAAAGTTAAGCCCTACATTGATCATCTAGATGAAGTTCGTGAGAGTCGTGTCCTCAGTAAACATCACAGATCCAGTTTTGCCAAAGAAGTCAACTGGAAAGCAAATAAGCTATTGGAATTAGTGCATACAGACGTGTGTGGTCCCATAAAACCAATGTTAACTGGACAAAATAGGAACTTCCTTACTTTTATTGATGATTTTAGTAGAAAGACATGGATATATTTTTTTGAAGAGGAAATCAGAAGTGTTGAATTGTTATAAAGATTTTAAAGTAATTGTTGAGAAGTAAAATAACTATAAGATCAGAACTGTGAGATATGATCAAGGTGGAGAACATACAGCAAATGACTTTGATACTTTTTATACACAACAAGGCATCAGGCATCAGATAACACCAACTTATACACCACAGCTGAATGGTGTAGCTGAGAGAAAGAATCAAACGATTCTTGACATGGTAAGAAGTCTATTTAAAGTAAAGAAGCTACCTAAATAATACTGGGATGAAGTTATATCATGTGTAGTGTATTTACTAAATCGCTACCTAACTAAAAGTTTGTAAGCTGTCACTCTAGAAAAAGCATAGAGTGGTCACAAACCAAGTGTTACTTATCTTTGAGTCTTTGGTTATGTGGTATATATAAAGATCCCAGATGCAAGAAGAACCAAACTTGATGATAAAAGCGAGAAATGCATATTTTTCAGATATGGTGATGAAAGGATGAGATATAAGCTATATAATCCCATCACAAAGAAGGTGATCATAAGTAGAGATGCTATCTTTGAAGAAGAAAAATCTTAGTAGTGGAATGATGATCAAGAAGAAGTAAAATGGATCAGTATTGATTTGATCCTTGAAGATAAAGTAGAGGTACTAACAATACCTATAAAAGATGTAATATTATCAGTAGATAGGCCGCAAAGTTCAGTACACAGATTTTATGTGTTTAATAGAAGAAGAATATCAACACCAGGACCATCATCAACATCAACATCCTCATCAAAAGATCCAATAAAAATGAGAAATCTAGAAGAATTGTACGATGTCATTCAAGTTATAAAAGATATAACTCTATTTTATTTCTTTACTGATATTGACCCACTTAGCTTTAATGAAGCTGTCACAGAAAAGAAGTGGATAAAAGCAATGGATTGAGAAGAATGATATCTTGAAGCTGACTAATCTACCAGAAAACAAGAAAGTAATATATGTCAAAGGGTCTATAAGATAAAGAAAAATACAAAAGGAGAACTACAAAGATACAAAGCAAGATTAGTGACAAAAGGCTACAAATAGAGAAAAGACATTGATTATGAAGAAGTATTTGCTCTAGTAGCCTAGCTAGAGATAATCAGACTGATGATCTCACTAGCTGTAGAACATAGATGGAAGATCTATCAACTCGATGTGAAGTCAGTGTTTCTGAATGGCTTCTAAGAAGAAGAGATCTATGTTGAACAATTATTTGGATACATTAAAGCTAGAAATGAAGGCAAAGTATACAAGTTGAAGAAAGCCCTCTACGGTTTGAAGCAAGCTTCGCGTGTTTGGAATACTAGAATTGACAAGTATTTCAAGATAATGGATTTGAAAAATTTTCATATGAACATGTAATATATGTGAAGAAAGAGGCAGATGGTAACATATTATTTGTGTGCCTATAAGTTGATAACTTGATATTCACTAGCAACAATCCTACCATATTTGAAGACTTCAAGAAAAGCATGGTACAAGAGTTTGAAATGATAGACATTAGTCTAATGATATATTTTCTTGGGTTAGAAATAACGTAAAAAGTAGAAGGGATTTTGGTATCCTAAAGCGGTTATGCCAAAAATATTCTTGAAAGGTTCAAGATGGAAAGCTGCAATCCGGTATCAACTCCAATTGAGAATGTAGTAGAATTGAGGAAGAGTAAAGTTAGAACTGTTGATCCAACTTACTTCAAAAGCTTAGTAGAAAGCTTAAGGTACTTGACATGTACTAAACTGGATATACTCTACGGAGTAGGACTTATCAGCAAATATATGGAGACACTAGACCAATTTCACTTGAATGCAGCCAAAAAAATTCTTCATTACATCAAAGGAACAATAAATAAAGGTATGTTTTATACCTCAAGTAAAAACTTCAATCTTGTTGGCTACTTAGATAGTGATTGAGGTAGAGATCTGGATGAAAAGAAAAGCACAACAAGATTTTTCTTTTTCATGGGAGATACATCTTTCATATGGTCATTCAAGAAGCAATCGATAGTACTGTTATCAAGCTATGAAGCTGAATATGTTGCTGCTAACTTAGTTGTATGCCATTTAACATGGTTAAGAAAAACCAGAGGTGACTAGAAACCATGATGGATATGAATAAGCTAGTGGAGCATGGGTAACATAATGAAAATTCAATGCTGCCATCTTAGAAGAATTATCGACTAAAATGACACGAGTACACAACACTAGATGATCTTGAATTTGATTGGGGTGTAGACATTTTGATTCATATATTTCTTTGTAGGCTGCCTTCCACTCCTATATTTATAGAATTCTAGGGAACTTGGGAATTTTATGTTAACCAACGAGATCATGGCTATCACACCCAGACATTGCAGCAACTTGTTAAAAAATTATTTGGATAATGGAAAAAAAGAACAGAAATCTAGCATTTTATTCTTTAGGGGAAACGATTTTAATCAAAGAGTCACCACCTAGTATTATGGTCATTAGGAACCCTAACTGGTTAACAAAGATTATATGGTACGAGACTAGTTATGCGAAAGGGAAGATACTATCACCCCTTAAGTATTCTACCTAAGGTAAGCTGCATTGCTGGTTTTGTCTTAAACTGCAAAAGGTTGGTTCGTGTATGCTATGATGGTTTGCATTGCTGTTGCTTGTAATATTCCTAACTCTGGCGTCAATGAATATTCAATTATGGATTACTTTCAACTTTGGCATTGGTAATTATTATGTAGCTGATAAATAAAATAAATTTAATTCAGTATTTTTATTTCTGACTTTGACGTCAATGAATAAATCAATAAAATAAATATGTTTTTATTGCATACATATATTTTCTTATTTGTTTTTTATTTGTTTTTTATTTTTTTTGGGGTTGGGTCCGGCTCAACCCAATCGGATCACTACCCAATATAGTGACCTGGTTTGGCTATTGTTGCATGCATGCAATAGTAACAAGGAAATTAACTTATTGAAATAGGAAAAGATAACCTTACTTGGAGAGGTTGCGACTGGAGACAAGGCTTAGGGAGATGGTGCTCATGGTTGACGATTCAACTGGCTATCATGGTGGAGAAGAAACTTCTCATGATTGAGGAGTCGGTTGATGCTGGACTTACTAGCGCGATGACGCGAAAAGGTTGCTTATTAGAGTTTGTAATTTGCTGGAGTTGCAGGAGTTGCTAGAGCTCTTCTGCTGCTACTGGCTTAAGCGAAAGAGAGCTTCTAAACATTGCTATCCAAACACCAAATAACCTCAATCTTGAGCATATAGAATTTTGGATCATTATTAATTGGTGTTGTCTATGAGAAATTCAATAAGATCCATTAATTGTTCTTTTATAATTACTTTATTAACATCTTTAATTATCATCAATGACATACAATCAAGACATTCATAGAATAAAATGTGTAACAAACCTCCTTACCATAACAAACATTTCTATTCAACCAAACTTTTAACAACTTATTAAGTAAATGTAATTTTTCATCCAAATTACATTGGTAACTTGAGAGCCGAATCAGATTTTATCACCTCTACAAGTCTCGGTATTTGCAACAACACCCTCATTTACAGCTCCACGGTAGCGAGTTACACCCAACACTCATAGATAAATATTGTACTATTTAAAGAAGTTTGGGCAAAATAATGTGTTTAGGGGTTTACAACATTAATGGTCAGAGCGTTTGTGTCAATACGATGCATGTGCACATAGTAAGTATTCTAGACTCTTATTTAGCTATCATAAGATATGGCCTAGCCATTGTTGTAATTTAATTTTGGCTCATTGGTTTTTAATTTAATTTTTACAGGGTTTAAAATATAAAATTAAAAGATTAGAGATTTATTTTGATGAAAAATATGATTTGTCAACTTGCATGAAAATTAAGAACTATAATTTACTTTTGTCATTCTATTTTTATTTTCAAGATAATTTTTATTTTTAAGATAATCTTTATCTTTAAAATAATGATAATTATTTATTTTTAAATTTAATTTTTAATTAAATTCAAACTTTAAAGAAAAGAAAGAGTTTAATTGAAATTATAGAATGCATAGGGATTCTATCATTATAAATGCATATACCAGGGTATGAAAAAAGAACCTGGAAGATAGGAAAAAAAACCACAGGAAAAGCCCATTATAGAAACCTTACAAAAAATAAAAATAAAGTTATTTATAAAAAAATAAAAAAAAGCACGGTCAAATCCTATACTAGCCACAGCTGCCCCCTCCCCCTGCCTTTTCCTCTCTTCTCCCCTGGTCCAAACCGGCTGCTAAACGCCCTCATTCATCAATTTTCTTTCCGCCAATCTCAACCCCAAGGAGTTGTAACTCCTCATAAAAAAATAAAAATAAAAAGTCTTTCTCCCTCCGACTCACCGACCTTCAACCTCTCTTCCCTGCTCTCACTCTCCCCGTTAACCATCATCCTTCATCTCAGCCTCCTCACCAAGAACACAAGCGTCCACCCATCAATCCTCAGCCACAGGGAAACCCATACACAGACCGCCCTTTCACTTCTTCTTTTTTCTGTGATCGATTGATCCCTCAAACCGACCACACACACGGTCTTTTCCCCCCATCCGCAATATTTCTCTTTCTTCCCCAGCCGACTACCATGAGCACCCGAAGACCCAATGGTTCCAGCCACAGGCAGCTGCAAAACAGAGAAGAGTGTTCCTCAAAACTAAGCTGCAGCAGCAAAAGTCGTGTGGTGTAGTTTTTTCCCTTCCTCCAGCGGTGCAGTTTCTTCATGCACAAGAACCGTGAGGCTCCAGCGTAGACAAGTACCCTTTACATAATACATATCATTAATACAATGAAAGATTTGATTGGCCACTAAGAGAGTTTTAACACTTACAAATATAAGAAGATAAACATCCGTGATATGAACATTTCCTATGAAATGTTATGAGAATACATAAATGAGGTCTTATGACCCTTATATAACACAACCTCTACGTGATTTGAATTTTTCACGCAGCCAAGTTCAAAAAACGATTAATTGACTAACTTCAAAAGCATCCACATATCAGTGAATTACAACACGTTCTTCTCGTTGAGGCCAGGTTTTTCACACACGTAAACGAGATTCATTAATAATCACTTCCAAAGAGAAACTTAGCAAAGTCCACATTGTACGAAAATAAAGGCTTACCAATTAGCCCGTCCTTTTGTGGACCTAGGCACGATTCTCCGAACATAATAGGGTGGGAGATTACCTTAATTAAAGCATGTCCTGACAAATTAAGAACGATGTTGAAAGATAATGCTCCTAAGACCTTTGGTATTTCGGTTCCCAGCTATCCAGACCCTGCAAAACAAACAAAAGATGGAAACATGATCAACAAGCAAGATAAGTATCTAGGCCAGCAAAATTGCCAAGCCTATGGTACTGTCCCACATCAGCATATTTTATAAGCATTAAGACACTAGCATGTCTCTATGAATATAGGAATAAAAGGATAGGATTGATGACTGGCAAACGAGTTTCTTAATTTCCTTCAATAGTAAGTGCCATGTCCATGCTTTAGCAAGCCACTTGACAGAATTAACACGTCTTAGGAACGGCTTTTTGAAATTTAGCCATGGCATATTGCCGTGTGTGCAGGTGGGGAGGTGTTTTATAGCTAATGTTGGGCTTTTTGAAGCTAAATAAACTCCGAAAGCCTTGACCTTGATTTTTGAAGCCCAAGCCTCGAAATTAAGCACCAGATGCAACAATTTCTTCTCTCATCGTTTTCGAATATGATTGATAAAGGATCTATCTGCTCATTTCCTATCAAGCAAGGATTGGTTAAGGTGAGAAGGGTTTAATAGAATATAACTCCTGTTTAACAAAAAGATGGTAAGAGAAAACAAATTAAGAATTACAGTCGGGTATACAAACCCCAAGTAACTCTTGGTGATGAAAGCCACCAAGTCCTTCTGGAGGGGATTAAGAATAATTCACGCTACTACAAGTGGACAGTTAGAAGTGGAGAGTAAATACCGAACAATTTGTTCTCTCTCTTTTCGAACTGAATATTGAATAAATTTAGGATGGGCTTGAGAGGAATAACTCTTAAACAGATTTAGGGTTTATAAAGTAGAATACAAAATCCTTCGAGGGAAATGGCCTATCCCTTGTTTATATGGAAATCTAGTTGTTCACTAGTAAAATCAATCGAAGCAGATAAATGCAGGAAGCAAGGGTGTACATGAGTTTGGGAGCCCTTTTAAGTGCATCATCAATCGAGATTAGGCATAGTTTGCCACCAATAATTGATGTTTAGGCATAAAGAAAAGTTTGTTCGCAATAGAATTCTTTTCTGCTCAGATTTTTCCTCAAAACAATCAAATTGAGAAGTTTATATAGCAAATGGAAATATAGGATTTCTCACATATGTCGTAAAAGACACAAGGATGACGTCTCTTTCTTTATTGTAGAAGCCACACCATAGAAAAAACATGGGAATTATTACAAGAAAACATACAAGAGACGAGGGACAGACATCGTTCTCATATTGTAAGGAAGATTCTCCTCGTCTAAACTTCTCTAATCATTCATAAAGCAACAAATTAACATGACCGAGTTAGGGCTAACCAACTCAACCTCCACAACTTAGTGTAGGAGGAACATCTTGAACCAATAAGCCGAGTATTTCATATATCTCTTTAAATTGTTCTTGAAATCAATATAAATCATGCCAAAACGGACGGTATATCCAGCATCCCATTCAAAATCGTCCCAAAATGCCCATTGATAGTATCCCTTCACATTAGCTCCCTCCCTGCACCAAAAAGAAAACCATGACTACTCTTCTTCAATATCAATGCTAGTGCCTAAGGGTTATTTTGGTGTAAATTGTGACTTCTCTTTCCAGAATTTTTCAAAAGAAAAAAAAAAGTTAATTTGTATTGAATTTTTTTAAATAAAACATTAGCTCCCTCCCTGCACCAAAAAGAAAACCATGACTGCTCTTCTTCAATATCAATGCTAGTGCCTAAGGGTTATTTTGGTGTAAATTGTGACTTCTCTTTCCAGAATTTTTCAAAAGAAAATAAAAAGTTAATTTGTTTTGAATTTTTTTAAATAAAACCTTCCCTGGTGTACTCCAACCTAATTATTTTGTTTGATGTTTGCAATTAATCATCTATTTTACTGTTTTTGAAAACAGAAAGCGATAACATTTATCTGAGAATGAGGACTCACTTGATGGCTTTTGAAAGATATTGTAGATGGCTAGCTAAGTATCTTATTCTTAGCCCATCTTTCAGAGCTTCTTTAACTGGCAATGATGCATTATTTGCATCGGCAAGACCTGTAAATTAAGGAAGATTCAACAAAATATCAGCTCTGGATATTATTAAGAAAAAAAATCCATAATAATAGACACTTGTCATAAAGTATTGAAGATGCACAGCTGCTCTTAATTATTACCATTCTCAGTAATGTAAACCGGAGGGTTCTTGTACTTGTCCTTTACATACAGCATAAGGTCATAAATTCCCTTCGGATAGATGAATAGCCAATTCAAAGCTGTCTGTGAAACAATAACATAGAATTCCCTTAGCAAATAATTACGCCCTGTTCTTTCTGGACAAACTAATTAATGTGTAAAAATAGGAACATTTAGAGAAGAAAATCCTTCCCATTTTTCTTTCATTTGGGCTCAGTTGAAGGTGATAGATTAATTATGATATGAAGCATAGAATTGGGAAAGAAAGTACCGGTGTACCGATAGGATGTCCACCCTTGGAAGCTGGGGTTAAAAATTAAAATGACCCTTCAGAGTGTATTTATATATATTAAGGCTTAAAAGAAGAAAAATAATTAAATGAGAATAAATTTTATTTTCTTAGCTTACTTGAGAGAATGGTTTGGGAATCTCCAGTATAACTAAAGTTGAATTTATTAGGAGCTGGATTGTTTGCTGCATAATTTGTAGTGTAGTAATTCACACCAAGAAAATCTATTGACCCTTTTACCAAAGCAGATTCCTCCTTAGTAAATTTGGGTAGTCGATGTCCCACTATAGCTTTCATGGTCTCAGGATAATCTCCGTAAGTAAGTGGATTCGCAAACCTGCACAGTTTTGTGATGATTAAGGTGTAACAGTTGCTATCATGATAACCAAAATGTGATGCAACCGCCTAGGATTTTTAAGGGCAGATTTTAAGAAAAAGGGTAAGAGCACGTTATGATGAGCACGCATCGAAAAATCACAGGGAGAAACTAAGTAGCGAGATGAAAATTAGTGTCAAGAACTTACCAACCAAACAGAAAATCAAGTTCTCTATAGGCTGCTTTGATATCTTCCTCTGATTTTGGAGATTTTGGTATAAACCAGTTTGTCACTATAGTGATCCCAATTTTTCCCTTTTGAGAAGCCTGCAATTAAAAATGAAATATCCCCTTAAGTTCACAGCCTTTTCTTGCATTGGCATCCCCTTTTCTTGTCAGGAAGTCTCACTTTTGCTTTGTTTAATTTATTTATCATGATTTATTATGAAATAATTATGGATTTCATTACACACGGCTCCAGGTATGCACGCAAACCTGATATTTCTCCCTGTACAATTTCACAGCTGCTGCATGTCCAAGAATCAAGTTATGGGCTACCATGTAGGGTTCGGTACCGGAGTTACCTAGCGTGCAGTTTCCGGCATAGTTAGAGCAACGGCCTGGAGCGAAAGTACCGCCATTGTAGCCATTGCTGCTAAACGAGTATGGCTCATTAAATGTGCACCAGTGCTTCACCCGATCGCCAAATGTTTTGAAGCAAAATTCCGCATAGTCAACGTAATCATCCCTAATACATTAATTTTACCAGTTAATTTAGTGATATGATTTTGAACATTATGACAATACTAATTAGATTAAAATTACATTCGCCTATATTGTTATCTTACACAGCTTTGGAGCTTAGGAATCCGGAATACTCATCGTCAAGTGCTTGTGGAAGATCCCAGTGAAACAATGTTACAAAAGGTGTTATGCCTGTGCATAATTAACATTAATCAGAAACCAAAAGCAATCAGTGGTAGAGCTTGGAGTACTGCAAGGTAGATATCGGATACTCACCATTCGCTAAGAGCTCATTGATGAGATTGTTGTAGAATCTGACACCCAGAGGGTTTACTCCTCCACTAATTTTCCCCTCTGAAAACGAAAGAATCAATAATGAATATCATATGAACATAATTGTGATGCCGAAGAAATTGATTTGAGTAATTTTCGTACTCGGTAACACTCTTGACCAAGAGATGGAGAACCTAAAAGAGTCCAAGCCAATTTTTTTCATCAATTGTATGTCCTCCTGCGACATTTTATTCTAAATATTAGTAAAACGGAATTTATATATATATATATATAAGAAGACATACATGGTGGAAAATTGACCGACCATACCTTATATCGATGATAAAAGTCGATGGCTACATTTCCTGTGCTATGGTCCCAAATTTTCTCTGCAATTACATCATAATTTTTATTTTTAATCCAAGTTCAACCCAAAAATACAAACTAAAATCCAAATTTCATGATAATAAAAAAAAATCTTTCGAAGGATATTCAATAATGACATTCAATTATTGAAACAAATTTAGATTTTGTATTTGTAAGAGAGCTACCATTGTTATTATTATTTAACATAGTTCAACCAATTAGTCAAATCAAGTGATGTCAATTGTCTCAGTGCAGTAGCAAGATTTTTTTTTCAATTAAGATAAGTGTTCAGTCAGCTTGTATATTCTTTTATTAATCCCATTAATCTTAAAAAAAATTTCACACACATAAAGTCACCTCAAAAACATTGTTGTACGGCTCAGTAATATTGCATTGATTCTTTGATCAATTAGGTCCCAATACGATTTCTATTCATGGTTTTATAACTTGGATTACCCAATAAGTCAACTCACAGGACCTGCCGACACGAAATCCAGACCAATTTATACTGAAAAAAAAATAAAAAATAAAAGATACAATTCAATCATTTTTACTTATCTTGATTTATTCATAGTAATTGTCTCGGTAATACAGTTTTGTTGTTTTCCCTATGAATCACTTGTACGTGTCTTGATTTATTCAGAGTACTTGTTGCTTGAAAAGTCACAAGGTTCTGTTTTTTAATGGAAAACCAGCTTCCATCAACATCCAATGGACTTGCACCTTAATGGTACAATATCGAAGGGGGAGATCCTAGTTCAAAATCTCACCTTTGACAGCATTTGTTTATAATAATAATAATAATAATAATAATGATAATAAATACCACTCCCATACATTATTAAGATTCACTATGGTTTGAATCATTTTATTAATTTTTTATCAAACTAATATTTTTTAAAAAATATATAAAATTAATATAGATTGATGCAAATCAATCTTCTCGACTTGTAATCCACACAACCCCGAGGAGAGAGATGTTGAAAGAGAAACAGAAGGACATGATAAATTGCGACTGTAAAAATATCTCGTGACAATTAATGGCAAGTTTGTATAATTAAAATCACGTAATAGTGTTTTGTGCTTTGGCTTTAAATCATAGAATTAAGATGCTATATTCCAAAAAGTGTCGATCCGAGGATATATTTTGTTGTTGCCCAGGAATATTTCTTTTACCATTTCTTTCTTTCTCTCTTTGGTCGTGTGATCCGGAAATAACTTTTTTTTAGTTATCAATCCTAGATCAAAATGAATTTTGTCTTGCATGGACATTTTGGTTTGGTCAATATACATTTGTTTCTAAACAATTTTGTTTATATTTTTTCAGAAGTAAAACGATTCTTTAATGACCATATTGCAGGATCGTTATCGATCTTGAAATCTATGCCATTAAATGGATAGGAAAAAGGCATATAAAAGCCGAGAATTGAAGCCAAGTTTAGAGAAATGGACCTGGATGCTGTTTAGTGAAGGTATCCCAAATACTTGGCCCCTTTCCATCAATATATGCAGCTCCTTCAGACTTAGAGAAACACAGAAAAAGTAAGGGGTAAATACAAGCATATGAAAGCAAGAAAATGCTCACGGTTCACCGCATAATTAAACGCAGCAACAAGTTCATTGCACTGACTCTAAAGTGTGTGTGCTGTGTACCTGATAAGCAGCAGTGCCAGCTCCAAACGTGAAATCTTTTGGAAAACTTGTCCTATTGAAGGGCATTGAGTTACGGCTTGGTTTTGCACCGTGAGTGCTAGCTAACAAGCCAGCAACGACTACGAAAGGGAGGAGGAAGGCTCCTTGAATATTTGCCATTACTCGATAACTGGAGTGCTAGAACTTCACTTCAAGCCCCTTTATATCGTTACAAAAGGTTCCTTTTCACTCATTTTGAATTATTATTAATTCTTGATGGAGACTATTCTCATAATGTATCTATCCGCCTTATCCGGTCATCAATAATATATCAAAGAATACATAAAATTAAAAATTTAAAGTAAATTAAAAATATAATTGAAAAAAATTAAAAGATGAAAGATCAAAATTTTTCTATCCACACTATATTATATGCTACACAATTTTTTTTAATAAAAAACCTAAGTGGTGATTCATTTTTATTGTGTATTTTATATTGTGCACTCTCTCACAAATCAATATAAATTTATAAAAAACAAAAAAAATAATTTAATTTTTGAATTTTTTTGTGTTGTTACACCCTTTTAAGCTCAAATTAATATCCAGTTGTTTTCTTTTTTTTTTTTTAAGAAATGAACGGATTAAAAGACAAAGAACTAAAATAAAAAAATAAAAAAAATAGATATTAACTTTAAATTTAGTTTTAAAAGTTTAGTTTGATCCACCTTTTTTTTTTCGGTTAAGAGGTGATCGATACCTTTAATTGTCTAAAATTTAGTTGTAATGTTAAACTTTATTTCCTTTATTTTTTAGTTTTTATTATGAGAAGAGAGAGAGAGGAAGATGTTATGTGTGTGGACACAAATGGATGGTGGCAGCCATGGTTGGTGGCAGCCATGGTTGAAATTATAGTCAAATGGTAGGTGCCTATTGTTGAACAATCATCTCCCTCCTCAGCTATAAATAGAAGATGTATTGATAGCTGAGACAGATCACGAGATAGAGAAAAACACAGAGAGAGAGCTAAGGGTGAGAGTTGAGTTGAGTAGAGAAGTTTTCTCCTCCTCCTTGTTTTGTTGTTTGTATTGCTTTTGAGCTTGATTAATACAAACCAGTAGCTCCGTGGAGTAGGCAAGTTGCCGAACCACGTAAATTTGTGTGTGTTTGAATGTTTGGATCTCCTAACAACTGGTATCAGAGCTTGTTCTTGAAAGTTCTTGAAAATGAGGGTGTTTGATCCAAACTCAAAAATCAAAGTTCTCAAAACGTATTTGTTGAACATACCACCGTGAAGAGGACGACGAGAGGAATCCACTGGTGAAAACCCGGCGAAAATCAGACGTCCTGCATGCCCGCACGCGCCTGCACGCGCCGTCATCATCACTGCCCACGCGCACAGACGCGCCCAACGCGTGTCACGCGTCTTCCTCGCCGTTTCCTGCAAATTGACAATGCCACGTCAGCAGCCACGTCATCCGTCCGGCACAGTCAGCAGCCGTGCACCCTGCCACATCAGCAGTCTGACCGGTCAACCCGCCACGTCATCCGACACGTCACCACTGCCACGTCACCATAAAATCTTCGCGGATCTGCCACGTCAGATTAGGTGGACCCCACATTGCCTACGTGTCTGACACGTCAACTTGCCACGTCAGCATAACTGGGTTTTGATCCGGTGTGGCGCAGCGACTATTCCTCCTGCCACGTGGCTTCATCTGCAGCGTCCAGTTATCCCAAACTTTGATTGCTTAAATCGGAGCCATCCGAAGTCCGATTTGGGTGATCTCAGTGTCGTTTCCAGCATTTTTGGCCATTCCGGACACATCTGTAAGGTCAGATTTTTGAGATTCAAATCCAAGAAAGAGTAAAAATGGCTGATGAAATAAAGGCTGCAGGAATTGAAAAATTTGATGGAACTGATTTTGGATATTGGAAAATGCAAATTGAAGATTATCTATATGGGAAGAAACTTCATCTTCCTCTGTTAGGGAGCAAGCCAGAAAACATGTCAGAAGAAGATTGGCAAATACTTGATAGACAAGTCTTGGGTATTATTCGGCTATCATTGTCAAGAAGAGTTGCTCATAATGTTACAAAAGAGAAATCCACAGCAAGATTGATGGAAGCCTTGTCTGGGATGTATAAGAAGCCATCAGCAAATAACAAAGTGCACTTGATGAAGAAGTTGTTCAACCTGAAGATGACAGAAAGCACCTCTGTTACACAGCATCTTAATAATTTCAACACCATCACAAATCAATTGTCATCCGTTGAAATTGAGTTTGATGATGAGATCCGAGCACTTATTTTGCTAGCTTCACTTCCAAGCAGTTGGGAAGGTATGAGAACAGCCGTAAGCAACTCAGCTGGAAAATCCAAATTAAAGTATGATGATATCCGAGACCTGATTTTAGCTGAAGAAGTACGAAGAAAAGACTCGGGTGAAAGCTCAAGTTCAGGTTCAGCTTTCAACATCAACACTCGAGGAAGGAGACAAGACAGAGGCTTATCCAGAGGCAGATCAAAATCCAGGTACAGAAGCAAAAGCAAGTTTGGACCCAGGAAACAGGTTGAATGTTGGAATTGTGGCAAACCTGGTCATTTTATGAGGAGTTGCACAAAACCAAAGAAACCTGAAGCTGATTCTGTAAATGCCACTACAAACGAGGTACAAGATGCTTTGATCCTTGCTGTACATAGTCCTATTGATGATTGGGTTCTTGATTCTGGAGCTTCATTTCACTGTACTCCACACCATGAAATGATGCAAAATTACACTGCTGGAAATTATGGGGTAGTCTATCTGGCCGATGGACAACCATTGGAGATTGTGGGTATAGGAGATGTGCAAATCAAGACAATGAATGGATCTACATGGAACTTGCAAAATGTAAGGCATGTTCCTGAACTAAAGAAGAAGTTGATCTCGGTAAAATTGATGATAGTGGCCATTCAATCCTTTTCTCTGGAGGAATGTGGAAGGTATCAAAGGGAGCAATGGTTTTGGCTCGTGGAAAGAAAACCGGCACCCTGTATATGACCACAAGATCAGCAGATATAATTGCCTCTACTGAAGCAGAAAATCAGGCGCAGCTATGGCATTGTAGACTCGGCCATATGAGTCAAAAGGGGATGAAGATACTTCAGTCAAAGGGAAAGCTGCCAGAATTAAAAAATGTTGATCTAGACATTTGTGAAAGCTGTGTTCTCGGAAAACAGAAGAAGCTCAGTTTCTTAAAGGTTGGCAGGACCTTAAGACCAAGAAAACTAGAACTGGTGCACACAGATTTATGGGGACCAGCTCCAGTAGCATCTCTTGGCGGTTCTCGGTACTATGTCACTTTTATTGATGACTTTAGCAGAAAGGTATGGGTCTACTTTCTGAAAAATAAATCTGATGTGTTTGACACATTCAAGAAATGAAAGGCTATGGTTGAGACTGAATCAGGCTTGAAGCTGAAATGCTTACGATCTGATAATGGAGGAGAATACATTGATGGAGGTTTCAAGGAGTATTGCGCTGTCAACGGTATCAGAATGGAAAAGACAGTTCCAGGCACACCACAACAGAATGGTATTGCTGAACGGATGAACCGGACCATCAATGAACGAGCTAGAAGCATGAGGTTGCATTCTGGGCTACCTCAAACATTCTGGGCTGATGCAGTTCATACTGCAGTTTACTTGATCAACCGTGGACCATCAGTACCTTTGGAGTTCAGACTGCCCGAGGAAGTCTGGAGAGGAAAAGAAGTACAGCTTGCTCACCTAAAAGTCTTTGGGTGTGTTTCCTATGTGCATGTAGACTCTGATGCTCGCAACAAGCTGGATGCCAAATCAAAGAAATGTTTCTTTATTGGTTATGGAGATGAAGAATTTGGATTTCGGTTCTGGGATGATCAAAACAGGAAGATTATCAGAAGCAGGAACGTGATCTTCAACGAGAAAGTTTTGTACAAAGACAAATCAAGTACAGAACTAGAGATAACTGATTCAGATACGAGTCCACATAAATCTGAATTCATACAATTAGAAGGGCTTCCTGATGTTACCACTCAAGAGTTCATACAAGACAGTTCAAGCACTTCAGTACCCACCACTTCTACACAAGATAGTGCAGAGCCAAGTGAACCAACTGTTCGCAGGTCTTCAAGGACTATAAAGCCTCCACAACGGTTCACACTTCTACTGAATTATATCTTGCTGACCGATGGTGGTGAACCATTAAATTATGAAGAATCCTTACAAGATGGAAACTCGAGCAAGTGAGAGTTAGCCATGAAGGACGAGATGGAGTCATTGCTGAAGAACAAGACTTGGGAGTTAAGCAAACTGCCTGAAGGAAAGAAGGCCTTGCAAAACAAGTGGGTCTACAGAGTAAAGACCGAGCATGACGGAAGCAAACGGTTCAAGGCAAGACTTGTTGTAAAAGGGTTTCAGCAAAAGAAAGGGATCGACTATTCTGAGATATTTTCTCCAGTTGTGAAGCTTACAACGATCAGAGTTGTTCTGGGGATAGTAGCTGCAGAAAATTTACATCTTGAACAATTAGATGTAAAAACAGCATTTCTTCATGGAGAATTGGAGGAAGAAATTTACATGCAACAACCAGAGGGGTTTGCAATACCAGGAAAGGAGAGTCAAGTTTGCAAACTAAAGAAGAGCCTATATGGTTTGAAGCAAGCTCCAAGACAGTGGTACAAGAAGTTTGATAACTTCATGTGTAGTACGGGATACACAAAATGTCAGGCTGATCATTGTTGCTATGTCAAACATTTTGACAACTCCTATATCATTCTACTGCTATATGTGGATGATATGTTAATTGCAGGTTCCAGCATGGAAGAGATTGACAAGCTAAAGCAACAGTTGTCAAAACAGTTTGAAATGAAGGATCTGGGAGCTGCTAAACAAATACTTGGCATAAGAATCATCAGAGACAAAGACAAAGGCATACTAAAACTTTCACAAGCAGAGTATGTCAAGAAGGTTCTCAGTAGGTTTAGTATGGATAATGCTAAGCCAGTATGTACACCTCTGGGGAATCATTTCAAGCTCAGTAGAGACCAGTCACCAAAAACTGAGCTAGAACGTGGATACATGGACCAGATTCCATACGCCTCAGCTATCGGCTCCTTGATGTATGCCATGGTCTGTACTAGACCAGATATTGCCCATGCAGTGGGAGTTGTAAGCCGATATATGAGCAATCCTGGAAAGCAGCATTGGGAGGCAGTGAAATGGATCATGAGGTACTTAAAAGGCTCATCGGAGACATGTCTTATTTTCACAGCTGGCGGTTTGAAACTTGAAGGCTTTGTAGATGCTGATCTAGCAGGAGATGTTGATAGCAGAAAGAGTACTACAGGTTATATATACACTCTAGGAGGCACTGCTGTTTCTTGGAGTTCTACCTTGCAAAAGATAGTTGCTCTTTCAACGACAGAAGCTGAATATGTCGCAGTTTCAGAATCTGCAAAAGAGATAGTATGGCTACAAAGTTTCCTGCAAGAATTGGGCAAGATGCATGGAAAAGGTACTTTGTATAGTGACAGTCAGAGTGCAATCTTCCTTGCCAAGAATCCAGCATTTCACTCCAAAACAAAGCACATACAGATCAAATATCACTTCATCAGGCAATTGCTCGACGATGAACAACTGTTACTTGAAAAGATCTGTGGAAGCAAGAATCCAGCCGACATGTTAACCAAAGGAGTTACTCTCGATAAACTGAAGCTGTGTAAAGCTTCAGTGGGTCTTGAAGATTAAAAGACAGACCTAACACCATTTGTGTCCAAGTGGGAGATTGTTATGTGTGTGGACACAAATGGACGGTGGCAGCCATGGTTGGTGGCAGCCATGGTTGAAATTATAGTCAAATGGTAGGTGCCTAACTTGCCCACCATTGTTGAACAATCATCTCCCTCCTCAGCTATAAATAGAAGATGTATTGATAGCTGAGACAGATCACGAGATAGAGAAAAACACAGAGAGAGAGCTAAGGGTGAGAGTTGAGTTGAGTAGAGAAGTTTTCTCCTCCTCCTTGTTTTGTTGTTTGTATTGCTTTTGAGCTTGATTAATACAAACCAGTAGCTCCGTGGAGTAGGCAAGTTGCCGAACCACGTAAATTTGTGTGTGTTTGAATGTTTGGATCTCCTAACAACTACAACATCACAATTACCATGACAGTAACAGAAGCACAAGATTCCACCAGCCCCTCAAGAAGACTCCCTAGATTTTGATATAATAAAGAAAGAAAATCATTGTTTATATTTATTATAACTATATTAAAAGGGTGACCTTGATATTAAGAAGTTCCATTTTCAGGTTTGGATTGATTTTTTTTTTATTTTTTAGGTTGTTAGGGAACATAAAAATATTTATCAAGGTGTTTATTATATTTTTTAATATTGAAAAAAGATTTTTTTAGAAAAAAAATGAAACCCTATTTTTTCAGTAACCCTTCATTGCTAGATTAAATAAATAGTGAGAGGCATGTCCCCTACTTATTATTTTTTTTAAATGAATGAATGACGGGTCGCAAATCCCTTTAAGATATATATACAAAATAGACCCGATGTATAAGTTAGGCCAAAAAATTCATATATTTGGGCATTTTGTTTTAAAGTCTAGGCATGTGAGGCATTCATGCTCATGTGTTTGAGCTCATTAAATTTTTTGGAGTACATAACTTGGATTGCAGGTTCGACATGTTAATCTATTATGTAAAAGTTGATTAAATATTTTGGCTGTCTAGATATTTTTTTTAAAAAAAATATGTCTATTGAACTTTTTTAAGCTTTTAGTTTGTTTTGAATTTAATTTTTTTTTTTTTATGGTTTTCTTCTTCTTCAAGTTTTGGTTAGGCCAAAATATAGGTTGATTAAATATGTTATTATTTTAATTTTTTAAAAAAATAAATCAATATTAATTTTTTTAAGCATTTTGTTTATTCTAAATTGGTCTTAATGATATGTTGTATATTGATTTGTATATGATTAATTAGTTTTTATTTGTTTTTTATGTGGGTTTTTTTATTTTCTTGATTTTTTTATATCCAAATCACATTATTATCAATTATCTAATTAATTGAGTTTATTGACATGGTAAAAAAAATCAATAATCTTCACAATTTTTATGTCATAGAAAAAAAATTATTATGATACGCAGCAAAATTAGTCTGAACAATTTTGTCTCCGCCTCGATAATTTGCCGGTCTTCTAATATTGCCTCTTGGTTAATGAGAGGTCAGTGGTGGCATCCCACACTGCAAAAATAAGTCGCCAAACAAAATTATTACCGTCAAAATTATACAAGGTGGTTGCATCCCCCAGACAGCAAGCACGGACACAAGCACCATAAAATCTGAACTGGTCCCTCAGCTTAATAAATCTGAACGGGTCCCACATCTTAATCGATTCTCAACATAAAATTCTTATGCATATATTGTCGACCACGTAAATAACATGTTTTGGAATCGTTCCTGTCATGAGTGACGAGAGATGCCGTAATGCTGTCAGGTGCTACATAATATTTTCAGAAATATAGTTATAGTTATTCTTTTAAATATTTTTTATTCAAAAAAATATATTAATAATATTTTTTTATTTTTTAAAAAATTATTTTTGAAATAAAAATATCAAAATAATTTAAAAACATTAAAAACATATTAATTCAAAGCAAAAAATATTTAAATTTTTTTAAAATATTTTTGAAACATAATGTCAAACATGCAGTTGTTTATTTTTGTAAGGACACCCATCATAACAAGTAAAGTGATGGGTAGAGTATTATTCTATAAGGATTTATAAAAATTACTATTAATTATTAAAGTCTTTTAAATTATAATTTATTTAAGGAATCAAATGAGATAGTTTATGAAACAAAAATTAATGATTAAAAACAATCAACGAATTACTTAAATATTAATAAATTCAATTATACTGGTTCTATAATTTTTGAATTACCGTAACTATTTCTATTTGAACTCTCTTAATTGAATTAATTACTACAAGCATTAATAATTAGGTTTTTCTAATTTCAACATTAATCTCTCTCGAGTATCAATGAATTATTTTGATAAGCAAATTTCATATACTCTACAAAAGTTTTGAATTTTCTGAAATTTATTAAGTACTGTAAAACTTGTAACAATTACAAAAATTCCTAAGATATCTCTATTTTATAGATTTCTTATGATATTTAAGACAATAGCTAAAACAATTTTAGGGTATCTCTATATATGTATCTGTCCCTTATAGACCCCTTTATTTTTCTTTTATATTATGGCCTTTTTACCCTTGCTGGAATAAAGATAATTTTCTTTTCTGATTTGAATTTCTTCCTACCCAGACATTGTAGGCTAGATTTGAGGCAGGAAATGTGTGAATTCAAAGATCTTTATTTTTAGAGAATTTGCAGAAAATCAAATCATATTTCCAAAGACACTGATTTTGCAATTTTTAGACCTCTGAGACTTTGAACCCAAGTTTTTTTATATAGTAAAACTATCATAGAAAAATTGATGAGATTAGAAAACACCAACACTATAGCAATTATAAAACAAATTAAATGTCAAGAAACTTACTTTAGGTGGGGCGTACTAGGAATGTTAATACCTTTCCTTTACGCAACTAGTCCCTTGCCTTAAAATCTCTAAAAGACCAGTTAGATTTCCTAGTGACCATAATACAGGTAACGACTCTCTTATTCAAACAAACAAAAAAAAACTATTAAATAAATTAAGGGTTGTAGCTTCGCCGCAAAGGTGCGATAGTAAGCACGCTTTTCACACTCCATGTTTCTTGTTTGGAGTCATAGGCTTTTTAGGGACCTATATTTCAACCTATTGCATGTATGTAGGTTATTTAGAATGGATTGAGGTATGTATATGTATGCAAATATAACTACATGCACATGCAAAATGAAATCAATGGAGTTCATGCTCTAAAGGAAGGTTCTAGGTCGTTATATAATGGATAGGCTTTCTACCTAGTCTTAAAAATATCTATGAACTGCCCAGTGACCCTCTTACATGAAGGCAGTAAAGGGGTTTACAATGAATGGTTGGGATACAATGTGATCGCCATTATCGAGTAAACACTCAGCTCATAATTGAATGTTTCACGAATCTAACCCCCAACTAAAAGTCATAAGGTAGACCACTACTCCCCACCTAACCTAGAATTGGATTTTATTTGCAAAATGCATGCTAAAGCAATAAAAATATGAGCTAAGATCAATAAAAGAAAAACAATAAAACAATCAAAGATTACTCCGACCAGACAAAGATGTCCTAGTGGAGTCGCCATCCTGTTGCGTGGTACGAGCCGTCATGACATCATCTGGCAACGACGGAGGCTTTTGTCATGCCTTATGTATGAGGTGTTATATGTTAGAAGGGTTTTTGGATTTAATCATAGAATTATGAGTAATGTTTAGGAGTCGCCACCTAGTATTATGGCCAGTAAGAACCTATGGTCTGCAAGAGTCTGGATAAGGGACTGATTGTGTAAGAGAAAGATGTGTCACCCCTATTGCACCCTACCTAAGGTAAGTTGCATTGTTGTTTGATTGTTTTTCTAAGTTTCAAGATAGATCTTTTTTCATGAGAGGGTCTCTACCTCACTGGATTAAATCCTAACTGTTCTAAAGTTTGAATTTTAGTGTACTTTATTGTATAGTTTTACACCCCACAAATATTAAAGTCTATGTCATGACCTTGATAAAGAGGGAAAAAAATGGAAAAAAGTTTTTGATATCTTGGCCAAGCCAATGGATAATCATAAACTAGTTATGATATTCATTTTTTTTTAAACATAAGAAAGATGCAATTTTTTAATGAAAATATACATTGAAAATTTTTAGGATTTGGCCATATGCATGAAAATAATTTTTTTTTGTTTTTGAAAAAGGAAACTAATTCAAATTTTTTGAGATTTTTAAAAATATATATATATTTCATTTTTTTAATATTCCAAATAAAACTGAGTATTTTAATATCAAATTTGTATTTCACAATGTAAAATTGGTAGAAAAATATTTGAGAAAATCATAATTTTTTTAAAAATAATTTTTGAAAAATTTTAGATTTTTTTCAAAAAAAAGGGGTGGGGCCAGACCCATCCACTTGGGTGGGCCATAACTAGCCCAACCCAAAGTAGGGGCTAATTAATTAGCTGATGCATGCAGAAATGAATTCTGCATGTAGCAGCCATGATGAGGAAGAAAAAGGCAAAGCAGGGAGGAGGAAGTTGCTTGGTATGGTGGTCTTGGGCATGATGAGGTGGTTTGGCCAATGGCTTAGGAGGAGTCGGCTGAGATGATGGTGACCAGAGTCGGTTGTGGGCAGAAAAAAAGTCGTAGAGGAGAGAGAAAGTCTGGAAGAAGAAGAGAGAGGTGGTCATCGTGGCTACTCTGCCATTTGTGACGAGCTGGGTTGATGAAAATAATGGTGGTAGAGCCGGTTGTGACAGTAGAGGTCGGTGGTATAGGAAGCAAAAGAAAAAAAAGAAAATGGGAGGGGTTGCAAAGAGGAGAGAGAAATTAATGGTGGCTCTTAGTGGTCAGTTGGTGATTGTGTTGGCTTTTTTTGGTGGAGTTTATGGTGGGAAGACTGGTGATGAGGGTGGTAGTGACTGAAGGCTCAAAATAGGCATGGTGCACTGTCAAATTTGCAGCTACATACTACCTGAGTTGGCCTCTTTGGAGTGGTGCCACATTTGTTTCTGTGTTAGTGAGCTGATGAAGACCATATCCAGACTGATTAGTATTTAAAAATGTATTTTTATCAAGGTTTTATATCATAATTTTGCACTTAAAGTATTAATAACTCTTTAACTAGAGCATGCTTTATAATAACATATCTAATAAACATAAGATGCCTTTAATTTATGGTAAATGTTCATCTTAAATTCAGGCCTATCATATAAATAAAAAGATTGATGAATGAGTTTAACTACTGAAATTGAAAAGATAAAGAGAGGGTTAAGCTTGGAAAAGAGATGCTAATTTAGTCTAAACTAAAATATTATTTAGTCATTGGATCATATCTCGAGCGGTAGATCTTGGATTTCAGTTTGGTTTATATGACTAGAAAGCTAAGACATAGGCTTAAAACATTCATGAAAGTCCAAAACTCAACTCTGTTGTTTGGATGTCCAAATCTTAGCATCAAAAGAAAAGTTTGAATATGTCTTGTAGCTTAGACATTGTTCAGTATTTAGCCCATATCTTGAGTTCCAGAAATCTAAATGCACTGATTTTTTTTTTTAGAAAGTTAAGACAATTTTTTAGAACTTTTATGAATATAATCTATTCAAATTCTGATGTTAATAATGATTTTTTCTCCAAACAAGAAGATAAAAATTGTTACCAAAGTCAAGATATGGTCACCCCCTCAACAATTAGTTATCAAATTAATATTCACAAATTTTAACCTATAAAAGGAGGCATTTTTCATGCATTTAAGCATCTTGGTTTTTAGATTAAGATCATGTTCTCGCTCTATCTTTATGTTTTTGTAATGCTTAAGTTTTGCTTATATTAATCTCTTGTTTATGCTTTTTATTTCCTTTCATTTTCTTAGCTAACTTATATCTTAATTATGTTCTTATCTTGTTTATTTATGTTTCTCTTTTTCATTATGTTTAGTTAAGTTTATTATATCAAGGTGAAAAGGTTACACTAATGGTGTAAGAATAATTATAGTATAAACTCAACATGGATTTTAATGTTTGATACTAATATGTTTTGTATTTGTTATCCTCTTCACTTTTAATACCTTGCTTGTTAAATGGTTAATTTAGATTTATATTGTATAACCTTTGGTACAACAAATATTTGGCACTTTCATAACCCAACTGTATGGTATAACCGATACCTGTGTTATGAAAGGAATTTGATATGTTGTTAACATAAGTTATAATCATGAATACCTGATAATATTTACAATTATTAGCATTATTCAACTAAGATAACTAATGTAATCATGTTAATAATTTATAATCCGATTAGAACTTCTTTTGTGTGTGGTTTTCAATTGAGTAATAAAAGGAGTATATAATATACTTGTTTGAAATACCATTAGTGACTCCTTTAACCTTGACAATTATTTTATCCTTGTTTAATCCTTACATCAATATCACATCTCAAAGCTCTCTTCAATTCCTTTTCTATTATTATCTATTTCTTTATTTGTTGTTTATACAATTAACCTCCATATGGTTTAACCATGGTCTTGTCGGATTATTGATTACTTCAATACTCCTATACTTGGAAAAAGACATCAATTTCCTGGTCATGTCAAGTTTATAGCGTCATTGCTAGGGAGGTAAATTCATGTATAAATTATAATATTTATTTTATTTTCTCTTTTCCCTTTTTGTTAACTAACTTTTTTTTTTATTCTTTTTCTCTTTTTTTTCTTCCATTTCATTATCTTCCTACATATGCATGAGAGTTTGGCCGTGTACATTAAGTGGTAGACTTTGTAAGTTATCCTTATCATTTTCAGAGAATATGACCGAAGAAGATAACGAGTCGCTTTATAATGAGAATAATGAGAATAACCATGTCAGAACACTTAGAGACCATATGAATCCCACAAGAACAAATATAACTTCATGTATAGTTTTTCCCCTGATGCATCTTATTTTAATTTTAAGCTAGGAATTATTCAACTTTTATCTTCTTTTTATGACTTAGATTTAGAAAATCCATACTTGCATTTAAAGAAATTTGAGAAGGTCTGTAACACCTATAATGAGTTAAATTACAGCGTGAACACAATCAAGTTAAAACTTTTTTCTTTTTCATTAAAAGATAAAGTTAAAACATGGCTATAAAATTTAAAATCAGGATTCATTCATGCTTATGATGAAATGCAACAATAATTTTTAAAGAAGTTTTTTCCATTTCATAAAACTAACTCTTTCAAAAGACAAATCACCACTTTCACTCAAAAACCAGGAGAAATATTTTACCAATATTAGGATAGGTATCAAGACTTGCTTAATACTTGCCCTTATCGTGGTTTTAAAACTTGAAGATTAGTTTCATATTTTTATGAAAGGTTAACATCTAAAGATAGATAAATTATTGAATTGATGTGCAATGAAATTTTTAAAGATAAAAACTCTAATGAAGCAATGGAGTACCTAGACTTGCTAGCTGAAAATACTCAAAATTAGGACACTACAGGGACTTATGAGGCACCAAGTAAAACTTAACCTTAAACATCTAGTGGAGGAATATACAACTTTAGGAAAGATCATGACTGATTAGTATTTAAAAGTAAATTTTTATCAAGGTTTTTTATCAGTATTTTGCACTTGAAGTATCAATAACTCTTTAACTAAAGCACGTTTTATAATAACAAGTCTAGTACTATAAAATACCTTTAATTTATGATAAATATTCATCTTAAATGCAGGCCTATCATATAAATCAAAGGATTGATTAATAAATTCAACTACTGAAATTGAGAAGATAAAGAGAGAGTGAAGCTTTGAAAAGAGATGATGGTTCAGTCCAATCTAAAACATTATTCAGTCATTGGGTCATATATGGAGCTGTAGATCTTGTATTTCAATTTGATTTATATGGATTGAAAACAAGGACATGGGCCTAAAATATTCATAAGGAATGCAAGACTTAATTATATTGTTTAGAAGTCCAAATCTTAACAATAACAAAGAAGTCAGAATTTATCTTGCAATCCAGGCACAGTTTAGTGTTCAACCCATATCTCGAGTTCTAAAAGTCCAAATGACCTCAATTTTTTTATTAGAAAAATGAGATAATTTTCTAGAACTTTCATGGTTAATCTAGATTTGTGTTGTATAACACTTGGTAAAACAAATACTTGGTATTTTCATAGCCCAACCATATGGTATAACTGACACTTGTGCTATGAAAGGAACTTGATTTGTTGTTAACATAAGTTCTAATCATGAATACTTGATAATATTTGCAAGTATTAGAATTATTCAAATAAGATAACTAGTGTAATCATGTTAACCATTTATAATCTGATTAGAACCTTCGTTGTGTGTGGATTCCAGTTCAGTAATAAAAGGAGTTTATATTATACTTGTTTGAAATACCATTAGTGGATCCTCTAACCTTAATAAATATTTTTATCATTGTTTAATCCTCATATTAGTCTTATATCTCAAAGTCGTCGTTGTCGTCATCGTCATTATCATTATTATTTATAATTTATACAGCTAACCTCCTTGTGGTTCAACTATGGTCTTGCTGAGTTATTTATTATTTCAATACTTTTACATTTAGGCAAAGATATCAATCTTTTAATCATGTAAATGACCTTCAAGACAAGTTTGTATCTTTAGTTAGAAAAATCGAGATACTAGAATTGAAAAGGAATGATAAATTAAAATATGTTCAAGACATTGTGCGTCAAATCTGTGAAACTAATAAACACTAAACCAATAACTATCCAACTTTGTCTTCTTTTAAGGAATGCCTCCATGAACAAGCTCATGCTTTAAATAGTTTTCAAAGGCTCAATTATAACCTATACTCACAAGCATATAACCTTAGTTGGAGAAATAATTTAAATTTTAATTGGAAGAGTGATAACAATAATGCACAAACTTCACAGCCACCATTTCAAGCACACCATAATTTCTAAAATTCTCATAGATATGCATCTTCTTATGCTCCACCCCCTAAAAGAAATCTTGAGGAAACATTGCATGTATTCATTAAAAAGCAAGAAGTAATAAACACTCAACTTGCTCAAAGCATGACAGATTTTAAAGATACTCTTATAAAATTCACATCTACTCTTAGTTTTCAAGAGAACGGTAAGTTTTCATCTTAACCACAGTAAAATTCCAAGGGGCAACACAATGCAAATGTAAGTAGTTTTGAAAGCCAAGAAATGGATCAAGTTAAATCAGTCATCACTTTCCGTAGTGGTAAGGTTATTGTTGCGATGTCGCGGTCGCACAAATTAATTACCCTTACACTTAAATCACACAAGATAGTATAGAGCAAGCAAGGGATCGATCCCACGAGGAAGATTTAGTTTAGATTTTTATGCTATACGTTATGCAATTGGGGGGTTTTGATTTTTGATAATCTAAACTATGGAAGAAATTAAACTAGTGAACACAATCAATTAAAACTGAAATTTATCAAGAAAACAAACCTTGGTCACAAGCACACATCCACCTACAGAAATCAGAACCGATCCTTGAAACGAAACTCCAGTTTATATTCTGAATTTTTATCTTTTCTTAACTTTGGTTAATTAACGGATCCGCCGTATAACTAGCCCTAACCAACAAATAATCACAGTGTCCGCACTAATGATTTAATCTAATTGCAGCCTTAAGATCTAGATAAATTCATTAATCTTAACAACCAAGTTGTCTGCTTGTGTTGCTTTGATCGAATGTTTTCCCTAAGTTTAATAACGTAGTTCCGCCACAATTATCAAGCTTAGTTGCTTCACAAGTTTATATACCCTAACTCCGGTTTTGATACCAAACTTAGCAATAGATTGTTCACAATAATAACTTAGAGACCGCTCTAGCAATTATCAACAACAATCATAGAAAACATGCATAGGAAAACAATCATACTCATTCATAATACAAACTGAAAATAAATGAAGAATAAATCTCACAGTTCTTGAAATCTGAAAGTTTCTGCGTCCTTGCAACCAAGAAAAGAGCTTAGCCTTGCATATCTATTGAACAACTACTCCTAAAGATAAAAGAAAGCATTATTTCTAGTATGTAGAGAGGAGAGTTTGTGTTTCTTCACTTCTAGTTGCTACCACCTTTCTTTGATTCTATTGCACTCCCTCCTCCTCTTTCTTGGCTCTCTTGATGTCTATATATAGGCTTCAATGGCAGCTCCTCTTGCTTCTTTATCAACAATGGTGGCTGCCAAACTTGCCAAACTTTGACATTAGTAGTCACCACAAACAACCCACCATTGTAGCCTCCTTCTTTGACAATGGCAGCATTCCAACTTGCAGCTGGTTTGTGGTTGGTGATTTGAGGTTGGTGGATTGAGGTTGGTGGCTACTTTTCTTGACCTTCTAGATTGATTTACTAGAGGGGCTAAATTGCTGAAATTATAACTTGGATGATAGTTTAGAAGCTTCGAAACATAATTTGGACTCATTTCTTCACGAAACCTGATTGCTGGCAGAATTCAGTTGTCATCTTTGAAAAATCATATCGCCCTCATCTGACATCGTTTTTGGCTGAAAATTGGAGCGTTTCTAGACCTTTGAGTCATGAATCCAACAAAATTGAGTTTGCATCAATTGGACTTCTATAGATCCAGATATGGAATTTTGAATGGACAAAGGTCAACAGTGGCAGAATACGAGATTTGACTTTGAAGGATGTGATTTCCATGATCTTCCTCTTTGTATTTTTCTTGCATTACATTTCCAGAAAGGTATAGATGTTAGCTTTTTAGAGCCACTGGAATCACTTCATTTTGATCTCTAGAACTCACACTCTGCACAAAACATCGACTGAACGTCAAATCTGCCAATTATCTCCAATTTACTCCTTTTTGCATTTTTCATCCAAAAGTGCCTTCAAAACATAAAACAAAGAATATCAAGGCATTTTACATATAAAACATGGACAAAACATTAGGTAAAAGTGGGTGAAACTATCGAATAATATGGTTACATCAAATACCCCCACACTTAGCTCTTGCTCGTCCTCGAGAAAGGATAAATAAAATTAAATTGAAAATAACTATGATCAATCTCTTAATCTCCCATCAATGTCCAAGAGTACAAGCATTATTAATAAGAATATAATAAAACAAGATAGAAAAACATAAATGTTCATGAATTTATTTACATGCAAACTTCAAAACTCAATCAATTGTCGGGATTTAAATGAAATCTATATCATGCCAAAGTGATAGGTCCTCTCATTGATATACACTCCAACACTCATGTGTTTAGGGTTTATGTGTCTAAATCTCTCAAATTCAATCAAAGAGTATGTTCTACCATAAGCTTGCTTTTCAATCTCATCTCCATTATTAATATATTACAAACAATGCATGAATCAAAAGGTCTTATTTTCCGGTTGTAATTGGGCTAAGGTTAAGGTGAGGTAAAAGAGAGTAAAAGAAAAGGTTCAAATCAAAGAAAGTAGAGCATTCCGAAAAATGATATTTCAAACAAGATATTCCATCAAAGCTCATAATTTTTTCATCTTTAATCACCAATGCTTAACTGTTTTTGTTTTTAAGCATAAAATCTTAAGAACATAAATGAACTTTTCTGTCTTTTTTTCTTTTTTCTTTTTCTTTTTTTGTAATTTTGCCTTTCTTTTCATCAAGCATCACTTCTTTTTTTTCTTTTCACATAATTTCCAACCATAATTCCATGAAATATCACAAGTATATGCTCTACTAATCCTTGGCCAGGGGAAAAGGAAAACATATATAAAGTTAAGGCTTATACATGGATAAAGAAAAGATAAATAAGCTCAAAGGGGGCTCACTAAGGATAATATGCTTTAGGTTGGCTTTTTTTTGGTTCAAGTGATTGAAATTCCTAATGCCTTTATCATCTTCATGTATATTTGTAATGGAATATAATCTCAATAAGATATGAAGCAAGTTCTAGAGATACATATCATTGAAAGAATGCACACTCAAAGAATACAATGTTGAAGGCTCAAAAACTTGCAGTGGTATAACACTATAAAATCAACATGGCATATTCTCAAAGTCAATCCCTAAACCAATTAAACCTTAAAATTTGCATGCATACTCTTTCATTTGATTTATCTCTTCATCTATCTCAATTAATTCTCATACATAATACTCATATTCTCAAAAACCAATGGGAGTTAAAAAGATCAAACATAATTTTTTTTTTTTTTTGTGAACAACAAAGAAAACTAAAATAAGAAAATAAAAATTCTCCCAATACCCCCACACTTAAAACACAACATTGTCCTCAATGTTGAAATAAAAGCAAAGGAACATAAGAGAATGGCAGAAAATAAATTAAAATACAAAAAAGTAAAAGATAAGGAAAAAGAAAGCAAATCTGATATATATTTTTTTTTTGTGCTGGGTGGCCTCCTAGTAAGCGCTTTTGTTTTATGTCATTGGCTTGACATGTGGCATGCTCATTCTTCATAGATTGGTTCAGCTAACTCTACAGAAGCGGTGAGTTCTGCCGTCCAACCTTCATAGAAAGGTTTCAAACGATGTCCATTGACCTTGAGTACTTTGCTGGTTTCTAAACTTGTAATTTCAACTGCACCATAAGGAAAAATATTAGAAACAACAAAGGGTCCAATCCAACGAGAGCGCAATTTTCCAGGAAAAAGTTTTAAACGCGAATGATAAAGAAGGACTTTGTCTCCAACATGAAATTCCTTTCTTGTAAGCATTCGGTCATGAAGATTCTTAGTCTTTTCTTTGTAAATTTTTGCATTCTCGTAAGCATCATTTCGAATTTCTTCCAACTCTTGCAGTTGCAATTTTCTTGCAATCCCAGCAGCATCATAATCCATGTTGCATTGTTTAATGGCCCAAAAAGCTTTGTGTTCAAGCTCCACCGGTAGATGACATGCTTTCCCATAAATCATTCTATAAGGTGACATTCCTATAGGTGATTTATAAGCAGTCCTATAAGCCCAAAGTGCATCTCCAAGGCGTAGACTCCAATCTCGTCGGTTAGGTTGCACTGTTTTCTCCAAAATGGACTTGATTTCTCGATTGGAAATTTCAGCTTGGCCATTCGTTTGCGGATGATATGCTGTGGATGTTCGATGAGTCACATGATATTTGCGTAGCAATGCTTCCATGGACCGATTGCAGAAATGAGTGCCACGATCACTGATGATAGCTTTAGGGATGCCAAACCTATCAAATATGTGAGTCCTGACAAAATCTAAAACAACCTTAGCATCGTTAGTTCGTGTGGCTTTCGCCTCAATCCATTTGGACACATAATCAACAGCAAGAAGAATATAAAGATTTCCAAAAGAAGAAGGAAATGGACCCATAAAGTCAATACCCCAAACATCAAAAATTTCACTTACAAGAATATTTGTTAAAGGCATTTGATTTTTATGAGTGATATTACCTGTTCTTTGGCATTTTTCACATGATTTGCAGAAGTGATATGCATCTTTAAAAATAGAAGGCCAATAGAAACCACTTTGAAGTACCTTGTGGGCTGTTCTTTTTGCTCCAAAATGCCCACCACAAGAATGAGAATGACAAAAAGTGAGAATAGAATGAAATTCATCCTGTGGTACACATCTCCTTACTACTTGATCCACACAAAATTTCCACAAGTAAGGAGTATCCCAAAAATAATATTTAGCATCAGCTCGTAACTTGTCCTTTTGGGATGTAGACAAACCTGGAGGGAATTCTTTAGTGACTAAATAGTTCACCAAATCAGCATACCATGGTCTTGTAGAGGAGTGCAACATATACAACTGTTCATCAGGAAATGTTTCTCTTATTGTTTCAGTTGGAATATCATCGGTCCTTAGTCGACTCAAGTGATCAGCCACATGGTTTTCGACACCTTTTTTGTCTTTGATCTCAAGATCGAATTCTTGTAAAAGCAAGATCCACCTAATCAGTCTTGGTTTGGACTCCTTCTTCTTCAAAAGATACCTGAGAGCTGCATGGTCAGTAAAAATAATGACTTTTGTACCAAGTAGATATGACCTGAATTTTTCAAGAGCAAACACCACTGCAAAAAGTTCCTTTTCAGTTGTATGGTAATTGCATTGTGCTCCATCCAACATGCGAGAAGCGTAGGCAATAACATGCAAATTCTTCCCAATTCTTTGCCCAAGCACAACTCCTACCGCATAGTCACTCGCATCACACATTATCTCAAAAGGTTCATCCCAATTTGGTGGTTGGATGATAGGGGCTGATGTGACACGTCTCTTAAGCTCATCATGAGCATCTTTACAGGCTTGATCAAACACAAAATCCACTTCTTTGGCTAATAGTCTGCATAAAGGTGCTGTAATCTTCGAGAAATCTTTGATAAAGCGTCGATAGAAACCTGCATGACCTAGAAAAGAACGAACTTCCCTCACGCATGAGGGGTAAGGCAATGATGAAATAACATCTATCTTAGCTTTATCAACTTGTAATCCACGTGAAGACACAACATGCCCAAGAACTATTCCTTGTTCTACCATAAAATAACACTTTTCATAGTTCAAGACAAGGTTTGTTTCAATGCACCTTTTTAGGATCAAAGATAAATTTTCTAAACATTTATCAAAAGAATCACCATACACCGTGAAATCATCCATAAAAACCTCGATTATTCTTTCAACATAGTCAGAAAAAATACTCATCATGCATCTTTGAAAAGTTGCAGGAGCATTACAAAGACCAAAAGGCATTCTCCTATATGCATATGTACCAAATGGACAAGTAAATGTAGTTTTTTCTTGATCCTCAGGATTAATAACAATCTGATTGTATCCACTATATCCATCAAGAAAGCAATAAAAAGACTTACCTGCTAGGCGTTCAAGCATTTGATCTATGAATGGTAATGGGAAATGATCTTTGCGTGTAGAAAGATTGAGCTTTCTATAATCAACACACATTCTCCATCCACTCGAGATGCGAGTAGGAATGAGCTCATCATTTTTGTTTTTCACCAATGTGATTCCAGTCTTTTTAGGCACCACATGGATTGGCGCCACCCATTTACTGTCAGTGATGGGGTAAATGACTCCTGCATCTAACAGTTTTAAAATTTCAGCTTTCACTACCTCCATCATAGGTGGGTTCAACCTCCTTTGCAGTTCCCTTGTTGGTTTTGCGTTGTCCTCCAATAGTATGTGATGCATACACATTGAGGGACTAATGCCCTTGATGTCAGCTAAAGTCCATCCAATGGCCGTTTTGTGATCACACAACAACTTCACAAGTTTTTCCTCTTGTATACTTGTCAAACCTTTTGCTATGATAACAGGAAGTGTATTGTTGTCGCCAATGAATACATACTTCAAATTATCGGGCAAAGGTTTTAATTCTAACTCAGGGGCCTGTAAAATAGATGGCAAAAGCTTTTTATGTGAGAGTAATAAATCAATAAAGACATTACCATGGGGAACGGTTTGTAAAGCTTGTAAGGCCAATACTGATTCGTGCATGTTTTGGGGAACACATATGTGCCTCTCCATCTCTTCTATCTTGGTGAAATCATAGCCATAGCTCAAAGCTATGCTTAATCCATCTTCGCAATCAAAATCACAAACTTGCTGCACACACTTATCAATTTGGTCATAGCATGTGATAGAATAAACATTGCTATAAGGATATTTCATTGCATCATGAAAATTGAATTCAATTTTTTCATCTCCTACCTCCATAGACAAGGTATCCTTACCACAATCAATCTTTGTATTGGCAGTTTTCAAGAATGGTCTCCCAAACAATATAGGAGTGCTGGTTAATAAATCACAAGAATCATGTTCCATATCAAGAATATAAAAATCACATGGAATAACCAAACTATCAATCTTGACTAGAACATCTTCTATCACACCAAGTGGGTAAACAAAACTACGATGTGCAAGTTGTATTACAATGCTAGTTTTATTCAAAGGTTCCAGACTAAGAGAATCATAAACATGTTTAGGCATAACACTAATGGATGCACCTAAATCACATAAAGCTCTTTTAAAACTAGCATTACCAATAACACATGGGATAGTAAACGCACCTAGGTCTTTTTGCTTTAAAGGCATATTCTTTTGAACAATAGCAGACACAACTTCACCCATACTTACCATTTCATGACCTTTCAATTTGAAAGCTCTCTTGGTAGTACACAACTCCTTCAAAAATTTGGCATACTTGGGAATTTGCTTGATAGCATCAAGCAAAGGAATGTTGAGTTCTACTTTCTTGAAAACCTCTAAAATTTCTTTTTCTTTGTCCTCTTTCTTTGACCTAGAAGAACTCACAGGAAAGGGTGGAATTGCTTTAAAACTAGAATTCATTGAGTGAGGAGTTACCTTTGGAGTGTTGGTCGTTGTTTCAGTTTGGAAAGGAGAAGGATGTTTCTTCTTTGTACTTAATTCAGTTTCTATCTCTTCTTCTTCCTCCATCTCAATCTCTTTCGACCTTTTCTCTTCAAGTTCTTTCCCATTTCTCAGCATGATCGCACTAACATTCTCTTTTGGATTCAATGCCTGGGAAGGCAATTTTCCATTCATTTGTGCCTCCAATTTCCCTACACTTGAAGCTACTTGCCCCATTTGCTTCTCCAAGTTGTGAATACTTGACCTTGTTTCCTGTTGAAAAGACATGACATTTTGTTGCAAGGTAACAGTATTAGAAGCCAAAGTTTTCATCATCTCACGAAGATCATCATTGGATGACGACCCAGTAACATTGGAGTTTGTGAATGGAGGGGGTTGTCTTGCTTGATAATTCTGTTGGGGCTGAAATCCATGGGGATGGAATTGTCGGCCTTGATTGCCTTGTTGGGATGGGTTGCTATAGCGTAAGTTGGGATGATCTCTCCATCCGGGATTGTACGTGTTGGAAAAGGGATCATATTTACGCTGGAGCTGTCCGTTGAATGCTCCATCAATTGCATGAGCTTGTTCAATATAATCTTCTTGCATTGTTGGGCACATATCCGAAGCATGTCCTTGTAAGGAGCATATGCTACAAACTTTCACCTGCTGCACATTTCCACAAGCCAAAGAACGCACAAGAGAAGTAAGATCATTAACTTTATTCTCAATGTTAGAAATACTTACCTCATTTACTCGTTTGTTGGAGAAGTCTCCACGAGTGCCAAACTGTTTTGAGTTGGCTGCCATGTTTGAGATCAATTGGCGTGCAGCCTCGGGTGTCTTATCCACCAATGCGCCTCCACTTGCAGCATCAATGATACTACGGTCAGTAGGCATTAATCCTTCATAGAAATATTGAATGAGCAACTGATCGGGTATTTGATGATGAGGACATTGAATGCACAGTTGCTCAAATCTTTCCCAATACTCAGAGAGTGTCTCTCCATGAGATTGCCGAATCCCACATATTTCTTTCCTTATGTTGGCAACTCGAGATGCTGGGAAATACTTCTCAAGGAAAATCTTCTTCATGGCATTCCAAGTTCCAATAGATCCTGGGAGAATAGAGAAAAGCCATGCCTTTGCTGCCCCTTTTAAAGAGAAAGGGAAAGCTTTCAACTTAACCTGTTCTTCATCAACTCCATTCGGTTTCATGCCAACACAAACCATATGGAACTCCTTGAGATGAGTATGTGGATCTTCTCCTGCAAGACCATTAAATGTTGGTAACAAATGTATAAAACCAGATTTGAGCTCAAATTTTACATTATTGTCAATGTTTATGCATAGTGGCTGATTTTCCACATTAGGAGCAGCAAGCTCCTTGAGTGTTTGTTGTCTTGCAATAGCCATGGTGTTGAGGCGAGCTTCCTTTTTTAACCTGCGTAAAGTGCTTTCTATTTCAAAATCAACCTGCACTTGAATTTGATTAGTAGAACGGGTCACAGGCATCAATTGCTAAGAAAATTCAAAAGAAAGAAACCACACAAGAGCCGAAAAATAATGCAAATTATATGAAAATCCAACGCTAGGAAACTAAAATTGCCTAAAAACCTTAGATAACAGAGGAATTTGGCCTCGAAATGGTAAGGTTAGTGGTTTACCACTAGTCTTGTTCAAAACGTCATTTCCCTTCAGAAAACAAAAGGTCGAACCCTAATTCCATAAACAAATTTGTTTTGAACAGTACCGTTGCGGCAAGTGAACAGTACCGCCGCAAGCAAAAAACTTTTTTTTGTTTTTTTTTTTCTGAATAATAATAAATAATAATCACAGCAAATAAAAATAACAGTACAAGCACAAAAATTAACTAAAATTACTTCCCCGGCAACGGCGCCAAAATTTGTTGCGATGTCGCGGTTGCACAAATTAATTACCCTTACACTTAAATCACACAAGATAGTATAGAGCAAGCAAGGGATCGATCCCACGAGGAAGATTTAGTTTAGATTTTTATGCTATACGTTATGCAATTGGGGGGTTTTGATTTGTGATAATCTAAACTATGGAAGAAATTAAACTAGTGAACACAATCAATTAAAACTGAAATTTATCAAGAAAACAAACCTTGGTCACAAGCACACATCCACCTACAGAAATCAGAACCGATCCTTGAAACGAAACTCCAGTTTATATTCTGAATTTTTATCTTTTCTTAACTTTGGTTAATTAACGGATCCGCCGTATAACTAGCCCTAACCAACAAATAATCACAGTGTCCGCACTAATGATTTAATCTAATGGCAGCCTTAAGATCTAGATAAATTCATTAATCTTAACAACCAAGTTGTCTGCTTGTGTTGCTTTGATCGAATGTTTTCCCTAAGTTTAATAACGTAGTTCCGCCACAATTATCAAGCTTAGTTGCTTCACAAGTTTATATACCCTAACTCCGGTTTTGATACCAAACTTAGCAATAGATTGTTCACAATAATAACTTAGAGACCGCTCTAGCAATTATCAACAACAATCATAGAAAACATGCATAGGAAAACAATCATACTCATTCATAATACAAACTGAAAATAAATGAAGAATAAATCTCACAGTTCTTGAAATCTGAAAGTTTCTGCGTCCTTGCAACCAAGAAAAGAGCTTAGCCTTGCATATCTATTGAACAACTACTCCTAAAGATAAAAGAAAGCATTATTTCTAGTATGTAGAGAGGAGAGTTTGTGTTTCTTCACTTCTAGTTGCTACCACCTTTCTTTGATTCTATTGCACTCCCTCCTCCTCTTTCTTGGCTCTCTTGATGTCTATATATAGGCTTCAATGGCAGCTCCTCTTGCTTCTTTATCAACAATGGTGGCTGCCAAACTTGCCAAACTTTGACATTAGTAGTCACCACAAACAACCCACCATTGTAGCCTCCTTCTTTGACAATGGCAGCATTCCAACTTGCAGCTGGTTTGTGGTTGGTGATTTGAGGTTGGTGGATTGAGGTTGGTGGCTACTTTTCTTGACCTTCTAGATTGATTTACTAGAGGGGCTAAATTGCTGAAATTATAACTTGGATGATAGTTTAGAAGCTTCGAAACATAATTTGGACTCATTTCTTCACGAAACCTGATTGCTGGCAGAATTCAGTTGTCATCTTTGAAAAATCATATCGCCCTCATCTGACATTGTTTTTGGCTGAAAATTGGAGCGTTTCTAGACCTTTGAGTCATGAATCCAACACAATTGAGTGTGCATCAATTGGACTTCCATAGCTCCAGATATGGAATTTTGAATGGACAAAGGTCAACAGTGGCAGAATACGAGATTTGACTTTGAAGGATGTGATTTCCATGATCTTCCTCTTTGTATTTTTCTTGCATTACATTTCCAGAAAGGTATGGATGTTAGCTTTTTAGAGCCACTGGAATCACTTCATTTTGATCTCTAGAACTCACACTCTGCACAAAACATCGACTGAACGTCAAATCTGCCAATTATCTCCAATTTACTCCTTTTTGCATTTTTCATCCAAAAGTGCCTTCAAAACATAAAACAAAGAATATCAAGGCATTTTACATATAAAACATGGACAAAACATTAGGTAAAAGTGGGTGAAACTATCGAATAATATGGTTACATCAGATACTCTTCAACAATTCATGCAAACACAAGGAGGAATCAACAACCAAGTTTACAAATTCCAAGACTAGACCAATAGGACCTTAGATGACATTCGAAGTCAACTAACTAAGTTGACTCAATCACTAAGCATTCAAGAGAAGGGAAAAATCCCAGCTCAACCAATGCCCAATCCTAGAGGTCAGGTACACATGAGTGAATCCTCACCTAGTGAACCTTCAAACCATGAACAAGTCCAAGCCATCACTACCCTTAGAAGTGGAAAGATTGTTGACAAAGGTGTAGGTTTTAGGATTCCTAAAGGTATTGTAGAGGAGAAATCTAGGGAAAGTGAAGAGGGAATCAAAACACAAGTGACAAATGAGAGTTTGAGTGACAAAGAAGGTGAGATAAGTGAGAAAGGAGATGATTCAAGAAAAATTGGAGTCAAAATGAGTGATTTAGAATTTGTTCCTAGAGCACCATTTCCACAAAGGTTAGCGAAACCTAAACAAGATCTTATGAACTCGGAAATCTATGAATTGTTCAAACAAGTGAAAGTCAATATTCCACTCCTTGATGCAATTAAACAAGTTCCATCTTATGCAAAGTTTCTTAAGGATTTATGCATAGTCAAAAGGAGATTGAATGTGAAAGAAAGAGCTTTTCTAACTGAACATGCTAGTGCTATCATCCAGTTTAAGACCCCTCCCAAATACAAAGATCCTGGTTGTCCTACCATTTCATGCATTATTGGAAGTCATAAGATAGATCAAGCTTTGTTGGATTTAGGAGCAAGTGTGAATTTAATACCCTACACTATTTACGAACAATTAGGTTTAGGAAAAATCAAGCCTACTCGAATCACCCTTCAATTAGCTGATAGGTCAATCAAGATTCCTAGGGGTATCGTTGAGGATGTGTTGGTCCAAATAGATAAATTCTACTTTCCTGTTGATTTTGTAGTGTTAGACACCGCACCAATTCAAGGTTCTAATGCCCCCATCCCAGTCATCTTAGGGAGACCTTTCCTAGCTACATCCAATGCCTTAATTAACTGTAGGAATGGGGTGATGAAATTGTCTTTTGGGAATATGACTGTGGAGATGAACATATTCAATGTCTCCAAACAAATCGGGGAACATGAGGACATTAGAGAGGTAGATTTCATCCAAATAGTTTGTCAAGAACACTTTGAGAGAGTGTGGATCAAGGATCCATTGGAGAGAACTTTAATTCATGATGAAAGATTTTGTTCTTTGGAATGTGTTGATGAGGAAGTAAGAGAACTCGAGACTTATCTAGATCCAATGCCTATTATGTCAATAGGTCAATGGACCCCATCATTTGAGCCTTTGATTTCACCCCAAGTGAAAGTTGAGGAATCTCTTGTCCAGCCTGATAAACTAGAAAGGAAGCCTTTACCGAGTGATCTTAAATATGCATTTCTAGGGGAAGATGAATCATATCCTATTGTGATCTCATCAAAACTTAGCATAGAGCAAGAACACAAACTTTTGAGAGTGGTGAGAAAACACAAGAAAGCAATTGGGTGGAAAATTACTGACTTGAAAGGAATTAGCCCTCTTTTATGTACACATAGAATCTATCTTGAAGAAGAGTCTAAATTTGTGAGGCAAATGCAAAGATGATTGAACCCAAACATGAAGGAAGTAGTGAGAGGTGAAGTGCTTAAGCTACTTGATGCAGGTATCATTTACCCTATTGCAAACTCAAAATGGGTTAGTCCAACCCAAGTTGTCCCAAAAAAATCTGGAGTCACGGTAGTGAAGAATGAAAATAATGAGCTGGTACCAACTAGAATCCAAACTGGATGGCGTATGTGCATTGATTATCGTAAATTGAACATGGTGACTAGGAAGGACCATTTTCCACTTCCATTTTTAGACCAAGTGCTTGAAAGAGTAGCTGGAAGAGCTTTCTATTGTTTTCTGGATGGATACTCAGGTTACAACCAAATTGAGATTTCTTTAGAAGACCAAGAAAAAACCATTTTCACTTGTCCTTTTGGTACTTATGCTTATAGAAGAATGCCATTTGGTTTGTGTAATGCACCAGCCACTTTTCAAAGGTGTATGATGAGTATCTTTAGTGACATGGTGGAAAATTTTTTGGAAGTTTTCATGGATGATTTTTCATTTTATGGGGATTCTTATGAGTTGTGTCTAATGAATCTAGAAAAAGTTCTTGAAAGGTGTGAAGAGAGCAATCTTGTACTCAATTGGGAGAAGTGTCATTTTATGGTGACACATGGCATTGTTTTAGGTCACATTGTCTCTTCAAAAGGGATAGAGGTAGATAAGTCAAAAGTGGAAGTCATTCAAAAATTAACTACCCCTAAGACTGTGAAAGATGTGAGATCCTTTTTAGGACATGCTGGTTTTTATCGAAGATTCATTCATTCTTTTAGTACCATTGCCAAACCATTGTGTAACTTGTTGTCACAAGATGTCCCATTTGATTGGACATCAAAATGTCAACAAGCTTTTGAAAAGCTTAAAGGGTTGTTGACAACTGCACCAATCATACAAGCTCCTGATTGGTCTTTACCATTTGAACTGATGTGTGATGCTAGTGATTTTGCGGTTGGGGCTGTTTTAGGGCAAAGAAAAGACAAGAAACCTCATGTCATATATTATGCTAGCAAGACTTTGAATGATGCTCAATTGAATTACACTACAACTGAAAAAGAACTCTTAGCTGTGGTCTTTGCATTAGACAAGTTTAGGTCTTATTTGGTTGGATCTCTTGTTATTGTTTTCACTGATCATGCAGCATTGAAATATTTGCTCATAAAACAAGATGCCAAACCACGTTTGATTCGATGGATCCTCCTACTCCAAGAGTTTAACATTGAAATTCGAGATAAAAAGGGAGTAGAGAATGTAGTAGCTGATCATTTGTCTCGTCTTTCAAGCTATAAGACCATAATTGATGAATCTCCAATAAATGAACTCTTTGCTGATGAAAATTTATTTTGTGCAGGTACTGTCTCTTACATTGGTTCTCCATGGTATGCTGACATAGCAAATTACCTAGCCACAAGTCACATTCCTTCTCATTGGTCTAAACTTGACAAACAAAAATTCTTGCGCAATGTGCGCACCTTTTTTTGGGATGACCCCTACCTATTTAAATATTGTCCTGACCAAATTATTAGGCGGTGCATCCCTGATCATGAAATTCCAAGGGTCATTAATTTTTGTCATGCATTAGCCTGTGGTGGGCATTTCTCTTCCAAGAAAACCATTGCCAAAATCTTGCAGTGTGGTTTTTATTGGCCTACCATGTTTAAAGATGTTCATGCCTTCTGTGTTGCATGTGACCGATGCCAACGACTAGGTAGCCTCACTAGGCGTAACATGATGCCCCTTAACCCCATCCTTGTTTTGGAAATATTTGATTGTTGGGGGATTGATTTCATGGGACCTTTTCCAAGTTCATTTGGTTACCAATTCATCCTTGTTGCTGTTGATTATGTGTCTAAATGGGTGGAGGCCATTGCATCTCGAACCAATGACCATCGAGTTGTGGTCAAATTCTTGAAAGAAAATATTTTCTCACGTTTTGGCATGCCCCGGGCTATGATTAGTGATGGGGGAAAACATTTTTGTAACAAGCCCGTTGGGATTTTGATGAGAAAATATGGTGTAATTCACAAGGTCAGTACCCCCTATCACCCACAGACTAGTGGCCAAGCTGAGTTGGCAAATAGGGAGATCAAGAACATTTTAGAGAAAACAGTCAATCCAAACCGTAAAGATTGGTCCCTACGACTAGTTGATGCTTTGTGGGCATATCGTACTGCTTATAAGACCTCTTTAGGAATGTCTGCTTATAGGCTAGTTTATGGAAAGCCTTGTCATCTCCCTGTTGAGATTGAGCACCGTGCATATTGGGTCATTCGGCAATTCAATGACAATGAAAAGGAGGTTGGCAAAAATAGAAAGCTTCAATTGGATGAATTAGAGGAGCTAAGAAATGATGCATTTGAAAATGCAAAAATTTCAAAACATAAGATGAAAACTTTGCATGATAAACATATTCTTAGAAAATCCTTTCATGTTGGTCAAAAGGTTCTTTTGTATAATTCACGATTACATCTCTTTCCTGGGAAGTTGAGGACAAAATGGATTGGTCCATTTGTGATTAAATCCATCTCTGAGCATGGTGCATTTGAGGTAGAAAATCCCAAGAATGGAAATATTTTCAAAGTAAATGGTCATCGATTGAAACTTTATGTTGAAAATGTTGTGGCTGAAGTTAAGACATTGGATCTTGAAGATCCAATACCATTGTAGTATCAAAAGTAATGAGTTTTTATTTTTATTTTTATTTTCATTTTCATTTTTTTCTTCTTTCTTCCATCTCTTATATTTTCTTGTTCATGCATTCGGGACAATGCATTATTTTAAGTTGGGGGGTGTGAGGTTCTTTATTTTCAAAAAAAAAAAAAAAACATCAATGTTTTCTTTTAGTTGTGATATGCAGGTTAAAAAAAAAATCAAGCAAGAAGTCAGCTCATGCCCAATTTAATCAGACATTCATCCTTGAAAACAGAAGGGGAGTAACAATTTTCTAATCTTTATACTTTTCTTCTCTTTCTCTTTTACATTGAGGATAATGTAAAACTTAATTTTCGATATTTCATTATGTTGAATGCTTGAGATAACCATGCTTGTTAAAAAAGAAAAAAATACTTGCATTGGTATGTGAATGAGACTTGTTTAGGATCATCATTACCTTTTTGGGTTCATTATTGTGTTGAACATTGCATGCTTTAATTTGGGATAGATAATATCTTATAAAGCAATATTTAGCATACTTTTTTTTAAGATTACTGAAGTACATCTTTCCTTGTAAAAGTTGTGTGAGTTGTGTGAATATGCATGAAAGATGAGTATGATGCTTTACTTGTGATTATCCCTTTTGATCTAGTCCTAAACAAGGTTTAAGTAAATAGAGTAATAATCATTACATAAATAAATAAATAAATAAATGTGTACAAAGTTCTATCTACTCCAATGTTTTGAGTTGCTCAGTAACTAGGGGTATTCATCACAAATATTTATCTTTACGTCAAACGGCAGCTTGAAATATGAGTATGCAAAGCACTTTAAGTTTGTGACTTTGTGAGTAACCGGGTGCATTCATCACAAATGTTTGTATTCGCGTCAAAAGGGAAGTGACTACTTAAAGACAAAAAATAAATCATATGTTCAAAAAAAAAAGAAAAAAAAGAAAGAAAGAAAGAAAAAAAATATATAGATATTTCTCTAGTTTGCTACCTTGTTTGTGTTGGTGAGAAGGGAAGATTACAAGTTGAGTTTTCGTATGAATCAATTATGTTGGTTGCACGATAAATATGACTGAATTTGGAAATTTTGTATGGATGTTTGATTTAGAGAATGTGAGTATGCTTATTTTTCTTTATTTGCTATTGTGTACACTAAGTTAAAGATACCAATGTTTGCATGATAGGTCCTTCAAGTATGATGAATCGAGCCTAATTATGGTTGTTATTATTATTATTTTTATTTTAAAGGTTTTATGTTTTGTTTTGCTTGAGGACTAGCAAAATCTAAGTTGGGGGGTGTGATTGTGCATCAAAAGTGTCATTAAGTCTCTTATTTTACATATGTATTTATTGTTTTTATTTGGTTGTTTTTATAATAATTGATGTGTTTTTTAGTAATGAAGTTTGTTTTAATGTTTCGATAGGTTTTTGGAGCTTAAATGAATTAATTCAGAAAATTCAACGTCGGAATTCAGAACAAAGAATTGAAGAGACATTTAGTTGAAGATTGAAGCAAATCTTGGTTCAAATAAGTGCTCCAAATTTGTCCCAAAAATCAATTCTATTCCAATTCTAGAAAAGAATATCATATGATTTATTTCAAGCCCAAACTTGCCTTATGTTGTGTGCAAACTTCAACCATTAAACACTCAAGGTTTCAATGTCAATCTTAGCCCAAATAATAAGTACATTTGTATACTTTTTGATGCTCAAATTCAGCTCAAAAATCAGCCCCAAATCAGCCCTAAATCAACCCCAAATCAACCTTCAAATCAACCCAAACACAATCTATGATCTTACATGTCCACACAACAAATAACAATTGATTTATTTTGGGTAATCCATTGATCCAAGAAGGCAAGCACATGGATGGAAAGCTGGAGGGGATATTTTAACATTATTTTGGCTCAAAAAGAAGAAGGAGACACCTCATAAATGAGGAAGAAAAACGTGCACCAAAGTAGTTGTAAAGCTGTCTTGATTTGATTTTTCAGAACACCTTTCGGTGTTTTGCCCATAACTTTTGACTCAGGTGTCCAAATGAGCTGTTCTTTAATGATCTGGAAAGGTGACAGAATTGCCTATAAATATGTCTCTAATAGACTTCTCCAAAAAAAGCTTCTAGGAGGGTCGAATTGCTGTCCAAAGTTAGAGTCAGATTTGTGTCCGAATTTTTTCTGAAATTGTATTGTGTTCTTCTTTATAGATTTCGGTTCTTTAGTTTGTAAAACTTATTTTTTCAGTTGGATTCAAGTTCTTTCATGTTTATTGAAGTGTTCTTATATATAATCATGGTTGGCTAAACTCTTTCTTGGATCCAAATCAAGGATAATGGTGATTGAGGTGAGTTCTTTAGGATATGAATGAATCTTAATGTTTATCTTCTTATTTTCTTCATGAATGATTTATTATTGTAAAGAAATTTTAGAAATCATTTAGGTAATGTTATAATCTTGAATTTTTATGCACAAACTTTAGTTTTGGTATAGAGATTGCTTGATTCAATGTCTTACTTAATATGAAAGTACTTGTTCATTCTTAAGCAATAATTAATCTTCATCTTTCTAATCTTCATTGTAATATCTTCCGATCTAATATCACCATCGTTGAGATTAGGTTGAGTTATCTTATATATGTTGAAGAAATCACCAATACATCACCATTAAAATTGATTTGGACCAAGACTTACTTTTCTTGTCATTTAAAATCTATTTACATTTTTTTTTTATCTTTGAAAACAAATCCATCAATTATTTTCAACCAAGTTATTGTTAATTTAATTTCTCTTGAGTTTTTTTTTTTGTTACTTAGCTTAATTTCCAGATCTAGCTCTCTGTGGATATGACCTCGATCTTACCGAGTTAATTGCTACATCGCACACTCGTGCACTTGCGAGTTAAAACAAGCCGATCATAAAAAGCGGTCAAGCAATGACTAATGTAATCATGTTAACAATATATAATCTGATTGGAACCTCCTTTGTGTGTGGTTTCCATTTCAATAATAAGAGTTTATACTATACGTGTTTGATATACCATTAGTGGAACCTCTAACCTTGACATTTGTTATTATTATTGTTTAATCCTTACATTAATTTTCCATCTCCAAGTTCCCATCATCTTCTTCTTCTTCTTCTCTTTCTTTATTACTACTACTACTACTACTACTACTACTACTATTATTATTATTATTATTATTATTAGTATTATTATTACTATTATTATTATTATTATTATTATTATTATTATTAGTATTATTAGTATTACTATTATTATTGTTGTTGTTGTTATTGTTATTGTTATTGTTGTTGTATTATTGTTATTTATAATTTGTACAAATAACCTCCCTGTGGTTCGACCCCGGTCTTGCCGGGTTATTTATTACTTCGACACTCCTGCACTTGGGAGAAGACATCAATCTTTTCGTTATGTCAATGCACATCTCCACTAGGAGGCGTCTCAAGAGTCAATAAAAGATTATCTAAAGACCCCTTACTCAGGCCATCCTTAATGAATTGTATTTTATCTTCACGGTTTATAGATACCATTCCTAAATAACGATATTGTGTATTACAAGTCCATCTAGCACATCGATGATAGACTTTCACTCGTTTTGCACGACGCTTCTTTGCAAAAGGGCTTTTACCTGTTCTAGGCATGCGTGAAATGAAGGAGTTAGAAGACTCCCCTGATAATCGGACCTTTGCTTCAATCAACCAGCGAATATCTTCAGGAATTCCATGATTCATTAATAATCTCAATCTTGCACATCTAGCATGGTAAATTTTTGTAATCACATTCTGAGCTAGAGCGGGAAAATACTTTTTGAATTTTTCAAGATTAGTGTCCATTTTCAAATGAGAATTGGAAGAGAGATTCAAAGAATTGCACGAATATATACACAAATATCAGTTATTATGGGAAACTAAAAGAACCGACTTAAGTTATGGAGTACCGTTGTCCGCTATTTGACCGGGGTGAGAGAAACTAGCAAAAATCACTAAAAAAAACACAAAAACAATATGAGAAAAACAAAATAATCAACCTTTATCTACACGATCATTCAAACCAGTTGATTCATTTTCACTAGGAAAATTATCAAAGTAAGTTTTCAAACGATGTCCATTTTCCTTAAAATCATTGTCATTCATTGAATTCTCAATATCACAGGCCTCATAAGGATTGTTCCATCTTGATCTTAGCTTTCTTGGAAATGCATAGAGTTGAGAATTATAAAATAAAACTTTTTGACCAGTATCAACTTTTTGACAATTTTCACAAGTTTTGCAGAATGCATGCATGTCCTTGAACATGGTGGGCCAATGAAATCCATTTTGAAAGATTTTTGTAGCTGTCTTTTTTGACGAGAAATAACTTCCACATGCTTTAGAATGATAAAGTTTAATGACACTACTTACCTCATTGTCGGGAATGAATATTTGAAATATTTGATGAGGTCAATATTTGAATAAGTTAGGGTCATCACAATAAAAACTCTTCACTTCGTTCAAAAACTTTTCTTTGTCTTGGGTACTCCAATCAGTTGGCAAATCTCCTAAAGCAAGAAAATTGATATTTTTATCATACCAAGGTATTGGACTAAGAGAAAGTAAGGATTCATTAGGAAAGTAATTATTGATTGGTGTGATGTCAGATGTCGAATCTGTTGTCATTGTTGACAAAAGATTCGCATCAACATTTTCGGTGCTTGTTTCATCCGTGATTTCTTCCTTAGAATAAATCATTCGCAAATCTTCAGATTCATCCAATTCATTTTTACTTAAAGTAGATTCAAGTTGATCATAAACTAATTCGTCAATATGATCTACTTCTTGTAAATCATTATGATCTCCAGGTTGCTTGCAAATGTTGAAAATATTCATCTCCAATGTCATGTTTCCAAATGATAGCTTCATCAGCCCATTCCTACAATTAATCAATGCGTTAGAGGTTGTAAGAAATGGACGTCCTAAAATAACAGGAAATGAATTACATGCTTCAATAGGTTCTGTGTCCAAGACAATAAAATCCACAGGATAAATGAATTTATCAACTTGTACTAACACATCTTCAATTATTCCTTTAGGCACTTTTACAGATCATCGACAAGTAAAAGAGATATAGAAGTTGGTTTTAACTCACCTAGATTGAGACTCTGAAAAACTGAATATGGAAGTAAATTCACACTAGCACCAAGATCAAGGCTCTTTCAATTTTTTGGTCTCCAATAAAGCAAGAAATTGTATGACAACCAGGGTCTTTATATTTCGAAGCATTATTGTTCTGAAGAATGACACTTACTTGTTCGGCTAGAAAGGCTTTCTTTTTCACATTCAGTTTCCTCTTCACAGTGCATAGATCTTTCAAAAATTTAGCATAGGAAGGAACCTGTTTAATAGCATCCAACAAAGGTTTATTGATCCTTACCTGTTTGAAAATTTCAAAAATTTCAGAGTTGTGATTGACTTTTCTTTGTTTGGTCATGGCTTGAGGAAATGGCAGTGCTGGCCGAGAATCAGTCGTTTCTTTGCAATTTTCAAATTCAACCCCTTCCTTACCCTCAGAGATTGACTCATCATCTTTCCCATAGGGTTCAAGAGAGGGTTTTTCAATAACCTTACCACTGCGCAGAGTAGTGACTGATTTGACTTGATCTATGTGTTAGCTTCCGGAACTACTTGCATTTGCATTGTATTGCCCCTTGGGATTTTGTTGTGGTTGAGATGGAAACTTACCTTTCTCTTGGAAACTGAGAGCAGATGTTAATTTTGCAAGAGCATCTTTAAAATCTGTCATGTTTTGAGCAAGTTGAGTATTGATTGTCTCTTGCTTTTCAATGAATGCATGCAATGTTTCCTCAAGTTTTTTTCTAGGAGGTGGAGCATAAGGAGGTACATATCCATGAAAATTTTGGAAATTATGGTGTGCATTGTTGTTCTCACTCTTCCAACTAAAATTTGGGTGATTTCTCCAACCAGGGTTGTATGTTTAGGAGTATGGGTTGTGGTTGGGCCTTTGAAGACTGTTTAAAGCATGAGTTTGTTCATGGAGACATTCCTTAAAAGAAGGAAAGGTTGGACAATTATTGGTTGAGTGTTCATTTGTTTCACATATTTGACACGCAATGTTTTCAACAGATTTTAATTGACCACTCCTTTTCAATTCTAGTGCCTCGACTTTTCTAGCTAAAGATGCAAACTTGGCTTGGAGGTCATGATCTTCCCTAAGGTTGTACATACCTCCACTAGATGTATGAAGTTGAGTTTTACTCGGTGCCTTATAAGTACCCGCGGTGTCCCAATTTTGAGCATTTTCAGCTAACAAGTCTAAGTACTCCATTACTTCATCAGGGTCTTTATCTTCAAAAGTTTCATTGCACATCAATTCAACCATTTGCCTATCTTTAGGTGTTAACCCTTCTTAGAAATGTGAAACCAATCTCCATGTTTCAAAACCATGATGAGGGCAAGTCCTAAGCAAGTCTCGATACCTATCCCAACATTGGTAAAATGTTTCTCCTAGTTTTTGAGTGAAAGTAGTGATTTGTCTGTTGAAAGAGTTTGTTCTACGAGATGGGAAAAACTTCTTCAAAAACTGTTGTTGCATTTCATTTCAAGCACGAATGGATCCTGGTCTCAAATTTTGTAGCCATGTTTTAGCTTTATCTTTTAATGAAAAAGGAAAAAGCTTTAATCTGATGGTGTTCATACTACAATTTAAATTATTATATGTGTTGCAGACCTCCTCAAATTCCCTTAAATGCAAGTATGGATTTGCCAATTCTAAACCATGAAAAGAAGGTAAAAGTTGAATAATGTCTGGTTTAAAATTAAAATGAGATGCATCAAGAGGAAAACTATGCATGATGGTGCACTTGTTCTTGTGGGATTCATATGGTCTCTAAGTGTTCTAGCATGGTTATTCTCATTATTCTCATTATGAAGTGATTGATTATCTTCTTCGGCCATATTTTCTGAAAATGATGAGAATACCCTACAAAGTCTACCACTTGATGTACGTGACCACACTCTCATGCACGTGTAGGAATAGAATAAAAGGAAAAAGAAAACAAAAGAAAAAGAAACAAGAGAAAAGAAACAAAGTTATATACAAGAAAAGTGAAAAGAAAAAATAAAATAAATATTATAATTTATACAAAACTTACCTCCCCGGCAACGGCGCCAAAAACTTGACACGACTAAAAGATTGATGTCTTCTCCCAAGTGCAAGAGTGTCGAAGTAATAAATAACCCTGTAAGACCGGGGTCGAACCACAGGGAGGTTAATTGTACAAATTATAAATAACAACAACAACAACAACAACAACAATAATAATAGTAATAACAATAATAACAATAACAATAATTATAATTATAATAACAATAATAATAATAATAATAATACTAGTAGTAGTAGTAGTAATAATAATAATAATAATAATAAAGAAGGGGAAGAAGAAGAAGATGATAACTTGGAGATGGAATATTAATGTAAGGATTAAACAATGATAATAACAAATGTCAAGGTTAGAGGTTCAACTAATGGTATGTCAAACAAGTATAGTATAAACTCTTATTATTCAATTGGAAACCACACATAAAGGAGGTTCCAATCTGATTATAGATTGTTAATATGATTACATTAGTCATCTTATTCAATTAATGCTAATACTTGTAAATCTCGTCAAGCATTCATGATTAAAACTTATGTTAACACAAATCAAGTTCTTTTCATAGCTCAGGTGTCAGTTATACCATATAGTATGGACTATGAGAGTGCCAAGTATTTGTTATACCAAGTGTTATACAACATAAATCAAGATTAGTCATTTAACAAGCAAAGTATTAAAGAGTGAACAAGATAACAAATACAAAACATGTTAGTATCAAACATTAAAGTCCATATTAAGTTTACATTATACTTATTCTTACACCATTAGTGTAACCTTTTCACCTTGACATAACTAACTAAGCTAGACATAATGAAAGAAAGCAAAATAGATAAACAAAATAAGAACATAAAAGTTAACTAAGTAAAGGAAAGGGATAAACAAAATAAGAACATAAATAAGATAAAGTAAACCTAAATCTGAGATATATAGCTTCAGATATGACCCAATTACCAAATAGTGTTCCGGTTTGGATTGCACTAACATCTCTTTTCTAATTTTGGTCATCTTTTTGCCCTTGCAATTTAAGTTCTTAAAGTTAAAGCATGTTTTATAATAATATATCTAATAATATAAGATACCTTTAATTTATGGTAAATGTTCATTTTAAATGCAGGTCTATCACATAAATGAAAGGATTGATTGATGACTTTAAGAACTTAAATTGCAAGGGCAACCTGCATTTAAAATGAACATTTACCATAAATTAAAGGTATCTTATATTATTAGATATATTATTATAAAACATGCTTTAGTTAAGGAGTTATTGATACTTCAAGTGCAAAATGATGATATAAAACCATGATAAAAATGCACTTTTAAGTACTAATCACTCATATACTCATTAAAACAAGTATTTTTAAACCTTCATTTTCACACACACACTTTAATATATGATTGTGGGTTGCATATTGGATTATTATATTATTTATGTTCTTTTGTTAAAGGTAACAACTAAAGAAAATGGATAGTATATAATTTGTAAAAAAAAGAACACAAAGGAAAATAAAAAGAAAAAGAAAAATAATGATTATAAATGTAATTAAGAAAATAAAATAAATAAAAACATAGATACGTTTGGTTTCGTAGCCTCCCTAACCTGAGTTATTAAGCTCGAATGGGTGTTTTAACACCTAATACCCTAAAGTCAACTGACTTGGGAGCTATTGGCCCAATGCTTGTTACATGGATTATTGCGATGTCCTGGTCGCACAAGTTAATTACCCTAGCTTAAAACATAACACACAAGATAGTATAGAGCAAGCAAGGGGTCGATCCCACAAGGAAGATTTAGTTCAGATTTTTATACTATACGTTATACAATTGGGGGGTTTTGATTTGTGATGATCTAAACTATGAAAGAAATTAAACTAGCAAACAAAATCAATTAAAATCAAAATTTATCAAGAAAACAAACCTTGGTTGCCAGCACACATCCACCAACAGAAATTAGAACCGATCCTTGAAACAAAACTACAATTTATATTCTGAATTTTTATCTTTTCTTAATGTTGGTTAATTAACAGATCTGCCGTATAACTAACCCTAACCAACAAATAATCACAATGTTCGCATTAATGATTTAGTTCAATAGCAGCCCTAAGAACTAGATATTTGAGTGTTCTCCCTAAGTTTAATAATGTAGTTCCGCTACAATTATCAAGCTTAGTTGTTTCACAAGTTTATACATCACAACTCCGGTTTTGATATCAAACTTAGCAATAAATTGTTCACAACAATAACTTAGAGGTCCGCTCTAGCAATTATCAACAACAATCATAGAAAATATGCATAGGAAAACAATTATATTCATTCATAATATAAACTGAAAATAAAAGGAAGAATAAATCTCACGATTCTTGAAATCCGAAGGTTTGTTGTGTCCTTGCAACCAAGAAAAGAGCTCAGTCTTGCATAACTATTGAACAACTACTCTTAAAGAATAAAGAGAGCATGATTTTTTTTTAGGTTTATAGAGGAGAGAATTTGTGTTTCCCTGCTCTCCCCTCTCTCTTTCTTTTTATATGCTAAGAAACCCTAATTCCTAATTTACAAAGTAGTTCTCCCTTAAGTTGACAATTTACATTTAAGTACTTCAATAACTATTTTCCCTAAAAAGGAGAAATAGCCTTGCATGAAATCTTCAAGCTCTGACTTAGAGGAGCTAAATTGCTGATATAAAAACTTGGATGACTGTTTAGAAGCTTCGAAACGTAATTTGGACTTATTTCTTCACGAAACCTGATTGTTGGCAAAATTCAGTTGTTATTTTGAAAAATCATATCTACCTCATCTGACATCTTTTTTAGTTGAAATTTGGAGCACTTACAGACCTTTGAGTCAGGAATCCAAAAAAATTGAGTTTACATAAATTGGACTTCTATAAATCCAGATATTGAATTTTGAATAGACAAAGGTCAACAATGGTAGAATGCAAGATTTGACTTTGAAGGATGTGATTTCCATGATCTTTCTCTTTTTATTTTTCTTGGATTACATTTCTAGAAAGGTATGAATGTTAGCTTTTTAGTGCCACTGGAATCACTTCATTTCAATCTATAGAACTCATGCTCTGCATAAAAAATCAACTAAACATCAAATCTGTCAATTATCTCCAATTTACTCCTTTTTGCATTTTTCATCCAAAAGTGCCTTCAAAACATAAAAAAAAAAGAATATCAAGGCATTTTACATATAAAACATGGACAAAAAATTAGGTAAATATGGGTGAAACTATTGAATAATATGGTTACATCAAATACCCCCACACTTAGCTCTTGCTCGTCCTCGAGAAAGGATAAATAAAATTAAATTGAAAATAACCTTGATCAATCTCTTAATCTCCCATCAATGTCCAAGAGTACAAGCATTATAAATAAGAATATAATAACAAAGGATAAAATAAATAATTTTTTATGAATTTGTTTACATGCAAACTTCAAAATTTAATCAATCGTCGGGATTTAAATGAAACCTATGTCATGCCAAAGTGATAGGTCCTCTCATTGATATACACTCCAACACTCATGTGTTTAGGGTTTATGTGTTTAAATCTCTCAAATTCAATCAAAGAGTATGCTTTTCAATCTCATCTCCATTACTAGCATATTACAAACAATGCATGAATCAAAAGGTCTTATTTTCCGGTTGTAATGGGGCTAAGGTTAAGGTAAGGTAAAAGAGAATAAAAGAAAAGGTTCAAATCAAAGAAAGTAAAGCATTCTAAAAAATGATATTTCAAACAAGATATTCCATCAAAGCTCATAAATTTTTCATCTTTAATCACCAATGCTTAACTCCTTTCGATTTTAAGCTCTTTTAACATAAAATCTTAAGAACATAAAGGAACATTTTTTTTCTTCTTTTTTTCTTCTTTTCTTTCCTTCTCTTTTTTTTTTTTGTAATTTTGCCCATCTTTTCATCAAGCATCACTTCTTCTGTCTTTTCACATAATTTCCAACCATAATTCCATGAAGTATCATAAGTATATGCTCTACCAATCCTTGGCCAAGGGAAAAGGAAAATATATATAAAGTTAAGGCTTATACATGGATAAAATAAAGAAAAGATAAACAAGCTCAAAAAGAGCTCACTAAGGATAATATGCTTTAGGTTGGCTTTTTGGTTAAAGTGATTTAAAATTCCTAATGCCTTTATCATCTTCATGTATATTTGTAATGGAATATAATCTCAATAAGATATGAAGCAAGTTCTAGAGATACATATCATTGAAAGAATGCACACTCAAAGAATACAATGTTGAAGGCTTAAAACCTTGTAGTGGTATAATATTATAAAGTTAACATGGCATATTCTCAAAGTCAATCCCTAAACCAATTAAACCTTAAAATTTGCATGCATACTCTTTCATTTGATTTATATCTTCATCTATCTCAATTAATTCTCATACATAATACTTATATTCTCAAAAACCAATGGAAGTTAAAAAGATCAAACACAATTTATTTTTTTTAAGAACAACAAAGAAAACAAAATAAGAAAACAAAAATTCTCCCAATACCCTCACACTTAAAACACAACATTGTCCTCAATGTTGAAATAAAAGCCAAGGAACATAAGAGAATGACAGAAAATAAATTAAAATGCAGAAAAATAAAAGATAAGGAGAAAGAAAGCAAATCTATTTTTTTTTTTGTGTGTGCTGGGTTGCCTCCCAGTAAGCGCTTTTGTTTTATGTCATTGGCTTGACATGTGGCATGCTCATTCTTTATAGATGGGTTCAACAAACTCTACATAAGCGGTGAGTTCTACCGTCCAACCTTCATAGAAAGGTTTCAAACGATGTCCATTGACCTTGAGTACTTTGTTGGTTTCTAAACTTGTAATTTTAACTGCACCATAAGGAAAAATATTAGAAACAACAAAGGGTCCAATCCAACGAGAGCGCAATTTTCCAGGAAAAAGTTTCAAACGCAAATGATAAAGAAGGACTTTTTCTCCAACATGAAATTCCTTTCTTGTAAGCATTCGGTCATGAAGATTCTTAGTCTTTTCTTTGTAAATCCTTGCATTCTCGTAAGCATCATTTTGAATTTCTTCCAACTCTTGTAGTTGTAATTTTCTTGCAATCCCAGCAACATCATAATCCATGTTGCATTATTTAACAGCCCAAAAAGCTTTATGTTCAAGCTCCACTGGTAGATGACATGCTTTCCCATAAATCATTCTATAAGATGACATTCCTATAGGTGATTTATAAGCAGTCTTATAAGCCCAAAGTGCATCTCCAAGACGTAGACTCCAATCTCATCGGTTAGGTTGCACTGTTTTCTCTAAAATGGACTTGATTTCTCGATTGGAAATTTCAGCTTGGCCATTCGTTTGCGGATGATATGCTGTGGAAGTTCGATGAGTCACATGATATTTGCGTAGCAATGCTTTCATGAAACAATTGCAGAAATGAGTGCCACGACCACTGATGATAGCTTTAGGGATGCCAAACCTATCAAATATGTGAGTCCTGACAAAATCTAAAACAACCTTAGCATCGTTAGTTCGTGTGGCTTTCGCCTCAATCCATTTGGACACATAATTAACAGCAAGAAGAATATAAAGATTTCCAAAAGAAGAAGGAAATGGACCCATAAAGTCAATAGCCCAAACATAAAAAATTTCACTTACAAGAATATTTGTTAAAGGCATTTGATTTTTATGAGTGATATTACCTGTTCTTTGGCATTTTTCACATGATTTGCAGAAGTGATATGCATCTTTAAAAATAGAAGGCCAATAGAAACCACTTTCAAGTATTTTATGGGCCGTTCTTTTTGCTCCAAAATGTCCACCACAAGAATGAGAATGACAAAAAGTGAGAATGGAATGAAATTCATCTTGTGGTAGACATCTCCTTACTACTTGATCCACACAAAATTTCTACAAGTAAGGAGTGTCTCAAAAATAATATTTAGCATCAGCTCGTAACTTGTCCTTCTGGGATGTAGACAAACCTAGAGGGAATTCTTTGGTGACTAAATAGGTCACCAAATCAGCATACCATGGTCTTGTAGAGGAATGTAGCACATACAACTATTCATCAGGAAATGTTTCTCTTATTATTTTGGTTGGAATATCCTCGGTCCTCAGTCGACTCAAGTGATCAGCCACATGGTTTTCGGCACCTTTTTTGTCTTTGATCTCAAGATCGAATTCTGGTAAAAGCAAGATCCACCTAATCAGTCTTGGTTTGGACTCCTTCTTCTTCAAAAGATACCTGAGAGCTGCATGGTCAGTAAAAACAATGACTTTTATACCAAGTAGATATGACCTAAATTTTTCAAGAGCAAACACCACTACAAAAAGTTCCTTTTCAGTTGTATGGTAATTGCATTGTGCTTCATCCAACATGTGAGAAGCGTAGGTGATAACATGCAAATTCTTCCCAATTCTTTGCCAAAGCACAGCTCCTACCGCATAGTCACTCGCATCACATATTATCTCAAAAGGTTCATCCCAATTTGGTGGTTGGATGATAGGGCCAGATGTGACACGTCTCTTAAGCTCATCATGGGCATCTTTACAGGCTTGATCAAACACAAAATCCAATTCTTTGGCTAATAGTTTGCATAAGGGTGCTGTAATCTTCGAGAAATCTTTGATAAAACGTCGATAGAAACCTGCATGACCTAGAAAAAAATGAACTTCCCTTACGTATGAGGGGTAAGGCAATGATGAAATAACATCTATCTTAGCTTTATCAACTTGTAATCCACATGAAGACACAACATGCCCAAGAACTATTCCTTGTTCTACCATAAAATAACACTTTTCATAGTTCAAGACAAGGTTTGTTTCAATGCACCTTTTTAGGATTAAAGATAAATTTTCTAGACATTTATCAAAAAAATCACTATACACCATGAAATCATCCATAAAAACCTCGATTATTCTTTCAACATAGTTAGAAAAAATACTCATCATGTATCTTTGAAAAGTTGTAGGAGCATTACAAAGACCAAAAGGCATTCTCCTATATGCATATGTACCGAATGGACATATAAATGTAGTTTTTTCTTGATCCTCGGGATTAATAACAATCTGATTGTATCCACTATATCCATCAAGAAAGTAATAAAAAGACTTACCTGCTAGGCATTCAAGCATTTGATCCATGAATGGTAATGGGAAATGATCTTTGTGTATAGAAAGATTGAGCTTTCTGTAATCAAAACACATTCTCTATCCACTCGAGATGCGAGTAGGAATGAGCTCATCATTTTTGTTTTTCACCAACGTGATTCCGGTCTTTTTAGGCACCATATGGATTGGCGCCATCCATTTACTGTTAGTTATGGGGTAAATGACTCCTGCATCTAACAATTTTAAAATTTCAGCTTTCACTACCTCCATCATAGGCGGGTTCAACCTTCTTTGCATTTCCCTTGTTGGTTTTGCGTTGTCCTCCAATAGTATGTGATGCATACACATTGAGGGACTAATGCCCTTGATGTTAGCTAAAGTCCATCCAATGGTCGTCTTGTCATCACACAACAACTTCACAAGTTTTTCCTCTTGTATACTTGTCAAACCTTTTGCTATGATAACGGGAAGTGTATTGTTGGCGCCAATGAATACATATTTCAAATTATCGGGCAAAGGTTTTAATTCTAACTCGGGGGCCTATAAAATAAATCGCAAAAGCTTTTTATGTGAGAGTAATAAATCAACAAAGACATTACCATGGGGAACGGTTTGTAAAGCTTGTAAGGCCAATACTGATTCGTGCATGTTTTGGGGAACACATATATGCCTCTCCATCTCTTCTATCTTGATGAAATCATAGCCATAGCTCAAAGCTATGCTTAATCCATCTTCACAATCAAAATCACAAACTTGCTATACACACTTATCAAATTGGTCATAGCATGTGATAGAATAAACATTGCTATAAGAATATTTCATTGCATCATGAAAATTGAATTCAATTTTTTCATCTCCTACCTCCATAAACAAGGTATCCTTACCACAATCAATCTTTGTGTTGGCAGTTTTCAAGAATGGTCTCCCAAACAATATAGGAGTGCTAGTTGATGAATTACAAGAATCATATTTCATATCAAGAATATAAAAGTCACATGGAATAACCAAAGTATCAATCTTGACTAGGACATCCTCTATCACACCAAGTGGGTAAACAAAACTATGATCCGCAAGTTGTATTACAATGCTAGTTTTATGCAAAAGCTCAAGACTAAGAGAATCATAAACATGTCTGGGCATAACACTAATGGATGCACCTAAATCACACAAGGCCCTTTTGAAACTAGCATTACCAATAACACATGGGATAGTAAACGCACCTGGGTCATTTTGCTTCAAAGGCATATTTTTTTGAACAACAGCAGACACAACTTCACTCATACTTACCATTTCATGACCTTTCAATTTGAAAGCTCTCTTAGTAGTACACAACTCCTTCAAAAATTTGGCATACTTGGGAATTTGCTTGATAGCATCAAACAAAGGAATGTTGAGTTCTACTTTCTTGAAAACCTCTAAAATCTCTTTTTCTTTATCCTCTTTCTTTGACCTAGAAGAACTCATAGGAAAGGGTGGAATTGCTTTAAAACTGGAATTCATTGAGTCAGGAGTTACCTTTGGAGTGTTGGTCGATGTTTTAGTTTGTGGAGGAGGATGATGCTCCTTGTACTCAATTCAGTTTCTATCTCTTCTTCTTCCTCCATCTCAATTTGTTTTGACCACTTCTCAGCATGATCGCACTAACATTCTCTTTTAGATTCAATGCTTGGGAGGGCAATTTTCCATTCATTTGTGCCTCCAATTTCACTACACTTGAAACTACTTCCCCATTTGCTTCTCCAAATTGTGAATACTTGACCTTGTTTCCTATTGAAAAGATATGGCATTTTGTTGCAAGGTAAAATTTTCATCATCTCACGAAGATCATCATTGGATGACGACCCTATAACATTGGAGTTTGTGAATGGAGGGGGTTGTCTTGCTTGATAGTTCTGTTGGGGCTGAAATCCATAGGGATAGAACTGTCGGCCTTGATTGCCTTGTTAGGATTGGTTGCCATAGCGTAAGTTGGGATGATCACTCCATCCGGGATTATACGTGTTGGAAAAGGGATCATATTTACGCTGGGGTTGTCCGTTGAATACTCCATCAATTGCATAAGCTTGTTCAATGTAATTTTCTTGCATTGTCGAGCACATATCCGAAGCATGTCCTTGTAAGGAGCATATGCTACAAACTTTCACCTGCTGGACATTTCCACAAGCCAAAGAACGCACAAGAGAAGTAAGATCATTAACTTTATTTTCAAGGTTAGAAATACTTACCTCATTTACTCATTTGTTGGAGAAGTCTCCACGAGTGCCAAACTGTTTTGAGTTAGCTGCCATGTTTGAGATCAATTGGCATGCAGCCTCGGGTGTCTTATCCACCAATGCACCTCCACTTGCAACATCAATGATACTACGGTCAGTGGGCATCAATCCTTCATAGAAATATTGAATGAGTAGCTGATCGGGTATTTGATGATGAGGGCATTGAATGCATAGTTGCTCAAATCTTTCCCAATACTCGGAGAGTCTCTCCATGAGATTGTCGAATCCCACATATTTCTTTCCTTATGTTGGCAACTCGAGATGCTAGGAAATACTTCTCAAGAAAAATCTTCTTCATGGCATTCTAAGTTCCAATAGATCCTAGGAGAATAGAGAAAAGCCATGCATTTGCTGCCCCTTTTAAAGAGAAAAGGAAAGCTTTCAACTTAACTTGTTCTTCATTAACTCCATTCGGTTTCATGCCAACACAAACCATATGGAACTCCTTGAGATGAGTATGAGGATCTTCTCCTGTAAGACCATTAAATGTTGGTAACAAATGTATAAAACCAGATTTGAGCTTAAAATTTACATTATTATTGATGTTTATGCATAGTGGCTAATTTTCCACGTTAGGAGCAGCAAGCTCCTTGAGTGTTTGTTGTCGTGCAATAGCCATGGTGTTGAGACGAGCTTCCTTTCGTAACCTGCGTTAAGTTTTATCTATTTCAAGATCCAACTGCACTTGACTTTGATTAGTAGAATGTGTTACTGGCATAAATCATCAAGAAAACTCAAAAGAAACCAACCACACAAAAGATCAAAAACAATGTAAATTGTACGAAAATCCTATGCTAGAAAACTAAAACTGCCTAAAAACCTTAGAAAACAGTGGAATTTGGCCTCAATAGGGTTGGGCTAGTAGAAAGTACTAGTCTTGTTCAGAACATCATTTTCCTTCAAGAAAAGAAAATCTGAAACCTAATTCCACAAACAATTCTGTTTTGAACAGTACTGCTGCCGCAAGTGAACAGTATCGCCACAAGCAAAAAAATTATGTTTCTCTGTTTTTTTTCAGAAATATAAATATCAATCACAGTAAATAAAAATAACAATACAAGTACAAGAATCAACTAAAATTACTTCCCCGGCAACGGCGCCAAAATTTGTTGCGATGTCGTGGTCGCACAAATTAATTACCCTAGCTTAAAACACAACACACAAGATAATATAGAGCAAGTAAGGGGTCGATCCCACAAGGAAGATTTAGTTCAGATTTTTATACTATACGTTATGCAATTGGGGGGTTTTGATTTGTGATGATCTAAACTATGGAAGAAATTAAACTAGCAAACAAAATCAATTCAAATAGAAATTTATCAAGAAAACAAACCTTGGTTGCAAGCACACATCCACCAATGAAAATTAGAACCAATCCTTGAAACAAAACTACAATTTATATTCCGCATTTTTATCTTTTCTTAATGTTGGTTAATTAAGGGATCCGTCGTATAACTAACCCTAACCAACAGACAATCACAATGTCCGCATTAATGATTTAGTTCAATGACAGCCCTAAAAACTAGATATTTGAGTGTTCTCCCTAAGTTTAATAATCTAGTTCCGCCACAATTATCAAGCTTAGTTGCTTCACAAGTTCATACATCACAACTCCGGTTTTGATATCAAACTTAGCAATAAATTGTTCACAACAATAACTTAGAGGTCCGCTCTAGCAATTATCAACAACAATCATAGAAAATATGCATAGGAAAACAATCATACTTATTCATAATATAAACTGAAAATAAAAGGAAGAATAAATCTCACGGTTCTTGAAATCCGAAGGTTTGTTGTGTCCTCGCAACCAAGAAAAGAGCTCAGTCTTGCATAATTATTGAACAACTACTCTTAAAGAATAAAGAGAGCATGATTTTTTTTTAGGTTTATAGAGGAGAGAATTGGTGTTTCTTAACTTCTGGCTGCTGCACCCCTTCTCTCCCCTCTCTCTTTCTTTTTATATGCTAAGAAACCCTAATTCCTAATTTACAAAGTAGTCCTCTCTTAAGTTAACAATTTACATTTAAGTACTTCAATAACTATTTTCCCTAAAAAGAAGAAATAGCCTTGCATGAAATCTTCAAGCTCTGACTTAGAGGAGCTAAATTGCTAATAAAAACTTGGATGACGGTTTAAAAGTTTCAAAATGTAATTTGGACTCATTTCTTCACGAAACCTGATTGTTGGTAGAATTTAGTTGTCATATTTGAAAAATCATATCTCCCTCATCTGACATCATGTTTAGTTGAAAGTTGGAGCGTTTATAGAACATTGAGTCATGAATCGACAAAAAATGAGTTTACATAAATTGGACTCCTATAGCTCCAGATATTGCATTTTGAATAGACAAAGGTCAATAGTGGCAGAATGCGAGATTTGAATTTGAAGGATGTGATTTCCATGATCTTTCTCTTTTTATTTTTCTTGCATTACATTTCCAGAAAGGTATGGATGTTATGTTTTTAGTGCCACTAGAATCACTTCATTTTGATCTTTAGAACTCACGCTCTACACAAAACATCGACTGAACATCAAATTTGCCAATTATCTCCAATTTACTCCTTTTTGCATTTTTTATCCAAAAGTGCCTTCAAAACATAAAACAAAGAATATCAAGGCATTTTACATATGAAACATGGACAAAATATTAGGTAAATATGGGTGAAACTATCGAATAATATGGTTACATCATGGGTTGAGGAGAAAAGCTTAAGAGAATTAAACATTGCACTATCTACGTATCAGTTTCTGCAACCCGAGTTATTAAGCTTGAAGGGGTGTCTCAACACCTAATGCTCTAAGACCAACTGGTCTGGGAGTCATTAGCTGAAAGCTAATTATATGGGTTACAGATGCATTGTGGTTTAAGTTATATGTATATAAAAAAAGAAAGAATCCCAACCCAAGGACGTTAACCTTAAACATTAGAACATAATATTGTTTTCTTCTAATAAAAGCCCCATCATTAATGTTTTCATACATTAAGCACATAAAAAATAAAGGTTTATTAATATCTTATTTCAACAATATGAAGCAGATATATATAAATTTAATGAGTTTGTTTACTTGGATAGAGTAATGGAAGTTAAATGATGAATACCTTTATTTGGGGAACTTGCAAATTGCTTTTCTATACTAGGGACTAGTAATAAGCTGGTTGGGGGGTGTGATTAGTACTTAAAAGTGTATTTTTATCAAGGCTTTATATCATCATTTTGCACTTGAAGTATCAATAACTCCTTAACTAGAGCATGTTTTATAATAACAAATCTGATAATATAAGATACCTTTAATTTATAGTAAATGCTCATTTTAAATGCAGGTATTCTCACAATTCAAAGGATTGATTGTTGTGATTAACTATTGGAAGTGAAAGGATAAAGAAAAGGCTAAGCTTATGAAGGAAATGCCGATTCACTTCAAATTCAAACACTGTTCAGTCATCGGATCATATCTAGAACTATAGATCTTAGATTTCATATTAATTTATATGGCTGGAAAGATAAGAAATAGGCCTACAACTTTCATGGGGAAAGACCTAAATTTTTCATTTTCAAATTCAAAGTTTGGCCACAAAAGAGAAGTCTGAATCTGTCTTGTAATCCAGCCCAAACACTATTCAAAGTTTTACCCATAATTGGAGTTTTAGAAGTCCAAATGATCTGAAATTTGGTGGGTGGAACGAAAAGACAATTTCCAACAAATTCGGATGGTAAAAATGAGATTTCATCCAAACAAGAGCATGAGGGCTATCCACCACGTCCACCAGCAGCACTGCTCAGTATTTTAGACATATCTCAAGTTGTAGTGCTCCAAATGATCTGAAATTTGGTGGGTGGAAGGAAAAAATTTCCAACAACTTTCATGAAGAACACTTTGCTAAATTTTGATTGCATCAATGTCAATTTAGCCATCCAAAGTGCTTGAGTGATGTTGTCCACCAAGTCCACTAATCAATAGTTGGCCACTACATCAATTATCAATTAGCACATGAATAGTTTCGAATTTTAGCCTATAAAAGGAGGCATTTGCCATTCATTTGGGCATCTTATTTTTCATATCAAGATCATGTTCTTTCTCTCTCTTTCTTTATATTTTTGTAATGCTTAAGTTTTGCTTTCATTAATCTCTTGTTCATGCTTTTCATTCCATTTACTATACTTAGTTAACTTATATCATGTTTATGTTCTTATATTGTTTCTTTAAGTTTTTCTCCTTCATAATGTCTAGCTAAGTTAATTATGCCAAGGTGAAAAGGTTTCACTAATGGTGTTAGGATAAGTAAATATAAACTCAATATAGACTACAATGTTTATATCCTAAACAACTTGCTATTAACATGTCTTATCATTTTTATCTTATCAATTCTTAATACCTTACTTTTTAAATGGTTAATCTAGATTTGTGTTGTATAACACTTGGTACATCAAATACTTGATCCTTCATAGTATTCCGCCAACATCGTTATTATGAGAAGAACTTGATTTGTTGTCAATGATTAGTACTTAAAAGTGCATTTTTATCATAGTTTTATATCATCATTTTGCACTTGAAGTATCAATAACTCCTTAACTAAAGCATGTTTTATAATAATATATCTAATAATATAAGTGACACGATGAAAAGATTGATGTCTTCTCCCAAGTGTAGGAGTGTCGAAGTAATAAATAACCCAGCAAGACCGGGGTCGAACCACAGGGAGGTTAATTGTACAAATTATAAATGACAACAGTACAACAACAATAATAATAATAACAACAACAATAATAATAGTAATAACAACAATAACAACAATGACAATAATAATAATAATAATAATAATAGTAGTAGTAGTAGTAGTAGTAGTAGTAATAATAATAATAATAAAGAAAGAGAAGAAGAAGAAGATGATGAGAACGTGGAGATGGAAAATTAATGTAAGGATTAAACAATAATAATAACAAATGTCAAGGTTAGAGGTTCCACTAATGGTATGTCAAACAAGTATAGTATAAACTCTTATTATTCAATTGGAAACCACACACAAAGGAGGTTCCAATCAGATTATAGATTGTTAACATGTTACATTAGTCATCTTATTCGATTAATGCTAGTACTTGTAAATCTCGTTAAGCATTCATGATTATAACGTATGTTAACAACAAATCAAGTTCCTTTCATAGCTCAGGTGTCGGTTATACCATACAGTATGGGTTATGAAAGTGCCAAGCATTTGTTGTACCAAGTGTTATACAACATAAATCAAGATTAGTCATTTAACAAGCAAAGTATTAAAGAGTGAACAAGATAACAAATACAAAACATGTTAGTATCAAACATTAAAGTCCATATTAAGTTTACACTATACTTATTCTTACACCATTAGTGTAACCTTTTCACCTTGACATAATAAACTTAGCTAGACATAATGAAAGAAAGAAAAATAAATAAACAAAATAAGAACATAAATAAGATAAAAGTTAGCTAAGTAAAGGAAAGGAAATGAAAGGCATAAACTTAATATTAATGAAAGCAAAGCATAAACATTACAAAAAATACAAAGAGAGAAATCAAGAGCATGATCTTGATCTGGAAACCAAGATGCCTAAATGCAGGGCAAATGCCTCCTTTTATAGGCCAAAATTGGGAACTATTGATTTGATGACTAATTGATGAGTGGGTGGCCAACTCTTGACTTGGTGACAATCCTTATCTTCTTTTGTCTGCCCAAAACGTCATTGATAACGTCAAACTTAGAGCCATTTGAAAACATGAAAGGTGTAGGAAATTGTCTCAGCTTTCTTGTGTAAAACCTTCAGCTCATTTGGACTTCTAGAACTCCAAATATGGCCAAAATACTGAATAGTGCTCGGGCTGGAGGACAGATTCGGGCTTCTTTGTTGTTGCTACAATTTGGACTTGAAAATGGCCTTTCTAGATCTTGGGCTCCATATGAAAGTTGTAGGCCTATGTCTTACCTTTCCATCCATATAAAGTAGACCTAAATCTGAGATCTATAGCCCTAGATATAACCCAATTATACCTTTCCATCCATATAAATTGGACCTAAATCTGAGATATATAGCTCCAGATATGACCCATTTACCGAACAGTGTTCCGGTTTGGATTGCACCGACATCTCTTTTCTAAGTTTGGCCATCTCTTTATCCTTGCAATTTAAGTTCTTCAAGTCATCAATCAATCCTTTCATTTATGTGATAGGCCTGCATTAAAAATAGACATTTACCACAAATTAAAGGTATCTTATATTATTAGATATATTATTATAAAATATGCTTTAGTTAAGGAGTTATTGATACTTCAAGTGCAAAATGATGATATAAAACCTTGATAAAAATGCACTTTTAAGTACTAATCACACCCCCCAACCAGCTTATTACTAGTCCCTAGTAATCAAAACGTTAAAATAGAAAAACAATTTGCAAATTCCACAAAGCAAGGTATTCATCATTTAACTTCCATTAATCTATCCAGATAAACAAACTCTCATTAAATTTATATACCTGCTCAATACCTCTTAACAAGATATTCATAAACCTTTCTTTTGTGCTCAATGTATCAACACATAATTATGGGGCTTTTCTTGGAAGAAAACAAAATTTTTTTTATTCTAATGTTTAAGGTTAACTTCCTTGGGTTAGGATTATTATTTTTGTCTTTTTTTTTCTTCTTGTTTTTTTTTAAATATATATACATATAATTTAAAAACATCATGCATCTTTAACCCATGTAACGAGCTTTTGGCTAATGACTCCCAGACCAGTTGGTCTTAGGGCATTAGGTGTTAAGACACCCCTACGAGCTTAATAACTCGGGTCGCAGATACTGATATGTAGATAGTGCAATGTTTGATTCCCTTAAGCTTTTCTCCTCAACCCATGTAACAAGCGTTGGGCCAATAGCTCCCAAGTTAGTTGACTTTAGGGTATTAGGTGTTAAAACACCCCTTCGAGCTTAATTGCTTAGGTTAGGGAGGCTACGAAACCAAACTTATCTACATTTTTATTATCATCATTTTTTTTCTTTTTTTCCATTTTTTTTTAATTATATACAATCCCTTTCCCTTAGCTGTTACCTTTAACAAAAGAACATAAATAATGTAATAATCTAATATGCAACCCACAATCATATGTTAAAGTGTGTGTATGTAAATTAAGGTTTAAGAATACATGTTAGATAAGTATATGAGCAGAATTAAGTGATAACAATGCGAGAGTTTGTAAATCTGAATATTTCATGAAGTATTATAATAGACCTTGTTAAGAATGGTTACTAAGATGCGTCTCAAGAGTTACTTTAAGAAAAGAGCTCCTTTTCTCTGCCATCCTAGTAACAACAATTATGCACATACTTTATGAAATGAAAAACAATTTTTTTTTTTTATCAACTACTACCCTCTCCCCCCAACCAAAATGAGACATTGTCTTCAATGTTCTAAGGTAGAAAGATAGAGTATAGAAGATATCACCTGAAATAACGAACACTAACAAACCTGAAAGACACTGAAACAAAAATAAGAAATAACAAAATACAATAATAAAACCAAAAGACATAAAAATTCACAAATGAAGGCTCAAATCCAAACTAAGCTTTTTACGGCTTTCCTTAGTTGACCAATTTATGCGACTCATGGAAGGATCAATTACAGGAATGAAGGATTGTAGTTGGTCAATTAATTGTTCAGCAGTAGCAGCAGAGATTATGATTTGTCGTGCAGAAGATATTAGAAATTCCTGTTCCACAGCATGATCAAGGAAAGACAACAACTTATCATAATAGCCATTAACATTTAACAAACCTATGGCTTTATGGTGAATATGCAATTGAGCCCAAGAGGAAATATGAAAGATCTCTTCCAATGTCCCTAGACCACCTGGTAAAGTAATGAAGGCATCAGCATGGTTAAACATTGCATTCATTCGAGCCAACATTGTGGAGACCTGAAGTTCCTCTCCAATTGTTTTTCCAATGATGTCCTCTTGTGCTAAAGCTTCGGGGACGACCCCCAAAACATGACTACCTCCTAAAAATGCAGCTATTGACACACCTCCCATTAACCCAAGACTGTCTCCCCCATACACTAAATGAATCTTTCTCTCAGCTAGCACTTGACCAAGATGAGTAGCTGATTCTAAAAACTCCTTTCCTTTCCCAAGACTAGATCCACGGAAAACACAAATATTTCTTATATGATGACTCAAGGAACTTGCCATTTCTACACACTTCTATATTTGTTGAATGTATGGGTTGAGTAGAAATGAAAGGAAGGAAGAGAGGGTTTTATAGATGAGAAATTAGAAAGGCAATCATAACACCAATATGTAGGCCAGCTGGAGTCTCACACACTCTCTCTCTATTTTTATTTATTTATTTATTTACTTTTGAAAAAGCATGTGTATGTACAGGTAGTTGTGATTGTGGCTCACATCTTCCCTTGGTTTTACGTCTAAGAATGACTTAAACGCCCTCTATGGGTCGGGGATAGGCTTCCCATCCAGTTTTCTTAAAAACTGGCAAACAAGGTCTTTTTTAGTCAGATTCCCAATACTAAGTCGATCATGTTCTTTATGAAATAGTGGTCATAAATCATGAATTGCACGATGCGCATCTCCACTAGGATGCGTCTCAAGACTCAATAGAAGATTATCTAAAGACTCCTTACTCAGGCCATCCTTAATGAATTGTATTTTATCTTCACGGTTTATAGATACCATTCCTAAAGAACGACATTGTGTATTACAAGTCCATCTAGCACATCGATGACAGACATCCAGTCGTTTTGCACGACGCTTCTTTGCAAAAGTGCTTTTACCTGTTCCAGGCATGTGTGAAATGAAGAAGTTAGAGGACTCACCTGATAATCAGACCTTTGCTTCAATCAACCAACGAATATCTTCAGGAATTCCATGATTCATTAATAATCTCAATCTTGCACATCTAGCACGGTAAATTTTTGTAATCGCATTATAAATATATACACAGATATTAGTTATTGTGGGAAATTGAAAGAACTGTCTTAAGTCACGGAGTACCGTTGTCCGCCATTTGACCGGGGTGAGAGAAACTAGAAAAAATCACTCAAAAAGAAATACAAAAACAATGTAAGAAAAAACAAAATAATCAACCTTTATCTATAAGATCATTCCAACCAGTTGATTCATTTTCACTAAGAAACTTATCAAAGTAAGCTTTCAAACGATGTCCATTTTCCTTAAAAACATTGGCATTCAATGAATTCTCAATATCACAGGCCCCATAAGGATTGTTCCATCTTTATCTTAGCTCTCTAGGGAATGAATAGAGTTGAGAATTATAAAACAAAACTTTTTGACCAGTGTCAACTTTTTGACAATTTTCACAAGTTTTGCAGAATGCATGTGTGTCTTTGAACATGGTGGGCCAATAAAATCCATTTTGAAAGATTTTTATAGCTGTCTTTTTTGACGAGAAATAACTTCCACATGCTTCAGAATGACAAACTTTAATGACACTACTTACCTCATTGTCGGGAATGAATCTTTGAAATATTTGATCAGGACAATATTTGAATAAGTTAGGGTCATCACAATAAAAGTTCTTCACTTCGTTCAAAAACTTTTCTTTGTTTTGGGTACTCCAATCAGCTGGCAAATCTCTTAAAGCAAGAAAATTGATATTTTTATCATACTAAGGCATTGGACTAAGAGAAAGTAAGGATTCGTTAGGAAAGTAATCATCGATTGATGTGATATCACATGTCAAATCTGTTGTCACTGTTGACAAAAGATTCACATCAACATTTTTGGTGCTTGTTTCATCCATGATTTCTTCCTTAGAATAAATCATTTGCAAATCTTCAGATTCATCTAACTCATTTTTACTTAAAGTAGATTCAAGTTAATCATAAACTAATTCGTCAATATGATCTACTTCTTGTAAATCATTATCATCTCTAGGTTGCTTGCAAATGTTGAAAATATTCATCTCCAATGTCATATTTCCAAATGATAGCTTCATCAGTCCATTCCTATAATTAATCAATGCGTTAGAGGTTGCAAGAAACGGACGTCCTAAAATAACAGGAAATGAATTACATGCTTCAACAGGTTCTGTGTCCAAGACAACAAAATCCACAGGATAAATGAATTTATCGACTTGTACTAACACATCCTCGACTATTCCTCTAGGCACTTTTATAGATCTATCGGCAAGTAAAAGAGTTATAGAAGTTGGTTTTAACTCACCTAGATTGAGACTCTGAAAAACTGAATATGGAAGTAAATTCACACTAGCTCCAAGATCAAGTAAGGCTCTTTCAATTTGATGCTCTCTAATAAAGCAAGAAATTGTAGGACAACCAGGGTCTTTATATTTCAAAGCATTATTGTTTTGAAGAATAGCACTTACTTGTTCGGCTAGAAAGGCTTTCTTTTTCACATTCAGTTTCCTCTTCACAGTGCATAGATCTTTCAAAAATTTAGCATAGGAAGGAACCTGTTTAATAGCATCCAGCAAAGGCATATTGATCCTTACCTGTTTGAAAATTTCAAAAATTTCAGAGTTGTGATTGACTTTCCTTTGTTTGGTCATGGCTTGAGGAAATGGAAGTGCTGGCGGAGAATCAGTCTTTTCTTTGCAATTTTCAGATTTAACCCCTTCCTTACCCTCAGAGATTGACTCATCATCTTTCTCATAAGGTTCAAGAGAGGGTTTTTCAATAACCTTACCAGTGCGCAGAGTAGTGACTGATTTGACTTGATCCATGTGTTGGCTTCCGGAACTACTTGCATTTGCATTGTATTGCCCTTTGGGATTTTGGTGTGGTTGAGATGGAGACTTACCTTTCTCTTGGAAACTAAGAACAAATGTTAATTTTGCAAGAGTATCTTTAAAATCTGTCATGTTTTGAGCAAGTTGAGTATTGATTGTCTCTTGTTTTTCAATGAATGCATGCAATGTTTCCTTAAGATTTCTTCTAGAAGGTGGAGCATAAGGAGGTGCATAACCTTGACATTTGTTATTATCATTGTTTAATTGTTACATTAATATTTCTTCTGAAAGTTCTCATCTTCTTCTCCTTTTTTTTCTTTATTATTATTATTATTATTATTATTACTATTATTATTTTTACTATTATTATTATTATTATTGTTATTATTAGTACTACTACTTATTATTATTATTATTAGTTTTACTATTATTATTATTATTATTGTTATTGTTGTTGTTGTTGTTGTTATTGTAATTGTTATTGTTGTTGTATTATTGTTCTTTATAATTTGTACAATTAGCCTCCCTGTGGTTCGACCCCGGTCTTGCCGGGTTATTTATTACTTCGACACTCCTGCACTTGAGAGAAGACATCAATCTTTTAGTCATGTCAAGTTTTTAGCGCCGTTGCCGGGGAGATAAGTTTTGTATAAATTATAATATTTATTTTATTTTCTCTTTTCACTTTTCTTGTATATAACTTTGTTTCTTTTATCTTGTTTCTTCTTCTTTTGTTTTCTTTTTCCTTTTATTCTATTCCTACACGTGCATGAGAGTGTAGTCACGTATATCAAGTGGTAGACTTTGTAGGATATCCTCATCATTTTCAGAAAATATGGCCGAAGAAGATAATCAATCACTTCATAATGAGAATAATGAGAATAATTGTGTCAGAACACTTAGAGACCACATGAATCCCACAAGAACAAGTGCACCATCATGCATAGTTTTTTCTCCCGATGCATCTCATTTTAATTTTAAGCCAGGTATTATTCAACTTTTACCTTCTTTTCATGGCTTAGAATTGGAAAATCCATACTTGCATTTAAGGGAATTTGAGGAGGTGTGCAACACATATAATAATTTAAATTGTAGCATGAAAACCATCTGATTAAAGCTTTTTCCTTTTTCATTAAAAGATAAAGCTAAAACTTGGCTACAAAATTTAAGACCAGGATCCATTCGTGCTTGGGATGAAATGCAACAACAGTTTTTAAAGAAGTTTTTCCCATCTCAGAGAACAAACTCTTTCAAAAGACTAATCACCACTTTCACTCAAAAACCAGGAGAAACATTTTACCAATGTTGGGGATAGGTATCGAGACTTGCTTAGTACTTGCCCTCATCATGGTTTTGAAACATGGAGATTGGTTTCACATTTTTATGAAGGGTTAACACCTAAAGATAGGCAAATGGTTGAATTGATGTGCAATGAAACTTTTGAAGATAAATACCCTGATGAAGCAATGGAGTACTTAGACTTGTTAGCTGAAAATGCTCAAAATTGGGACACCACGGGTACTTATGAGGCACCGAGTAAAACTCAACCTCATACATCGAGTGGAGGTATGTACAACCTTAGGAAAGATCATGACCTTCAAGCCAAGTTTGCATCTTTAGCTAGAAAAGTCGAGGCACTAGAATTGAAAAAGAGTGGTCAATTAAAATCTGTTGAAAACATTGTGTGTCAAATCTGTGAAACAAATGAATACTCAACCAAAGATTGTCCAACCTTGCCTTCTTTTAAGAAATGTCTCCATGAACAAGCCCATGCTTTAAATAGTTTCCAAAGGGCCAACCACAACCCATACTCCCAAACATACAACCCTAGTTGGAGAAATCACCCAAATTGCAGTTGGAAGAGTGATAATAATAATGTACAAACTTCACAACCACCATTTCAAGCACACCAAAATTTCCAAAATTCTCATGGATATGTACCTCCTTATGCTCCACCTCTTAGAAGAAATCTTGAGGAAACATTGCATTCATTCATTGAAAAGCAAGAGACAATCAATACTCAACTTGCTGAAAACATGACAAATTTTAAAGATACTCTTACAAAATTAACATTTGCTCTCAGTTTCTAAGAGAAAGGTAAGTTTCCATCTCAACCACAACAAAATCCCAAGGGGCAATACAATGCAAATGCAAGTAGTTTCGAAAGCCAACACATGGATCAAGTCAAATCAGTCACTACTCTACGCAGTGGTAAGGTTATTGAAAAACCCTCTCTTGAACCTTATGAGAAAGATGATGAGTCAATCTCTGAGGGTAAGGAAGGGGTTGAATCTGAAAATTACAAAGAAACGACTGATTCATCACCAGCACTTCCATTTCCTCATGTCATGACCAAACAAAGGAAAGTCAATCACAACTCTGAAATTTTTGAAATTTTCAAACAGGTAAGGATCAATATACCTTTGTTGGATGCTATTAAATAGGTTCCTTCCTATGCTAAATTTTTGAAAGATCTATGCATTGTGAAGAGGAAACTGAATGTGAAAAAGAAAGTCTTTCTAGCCGAACATGTAAGTGTCATTCTTCAGAACAATAATGCTTTGAAATATAAAGACCCTGGTTGTCCTACAATTTCTTGCTTTATTGGAGAAAAAAAATTGAAAGAGCCTTACTTGATCTTGGTGCTAGTGTGAATTTACATCCATATTCAGTTTTTCAGAGTCTCAATCTAGGTGAGTTAAAACCAACTTCTATATCTCTTTTACTTGCCGATAGATCTGTAAAAGTGCCTAGAGGAATAATTGAAGATGTGTTAGTACAAGTCGATAAATTCATTTATCCTGTGGATTTTATTGTCTTGGACACAGAACCTGTTGAAGCATGTAATTCATTTCCTAATATTTTAGGACGTCCGTTTCTTGCAACCTCTAACGCATTGATTAATTGTAGGAATGGACTGATGAAGCTATCATTTGGAAACATGACATTAGAGATGAATATTTTCAACATTTGCAAGCAACCTAGAGATGATAATGATTTACAAGAAGTAGATCATATTGACGGATGTGAATCTATTTTAAGTAAAAATGAATTGGATGAATCTGAAGATTTGCAAATGATTTATTCTGAGAAAGAAATCATGGATGAAAAACGCATCAAAAATGTTGATGCGAATCTTTTGTCAATAGTGACAATAGATTCGATATCTGACATCACACCAATCGATGATTACTTTCCTAACGAATCCTTACTTTCTCTTAGTCCAATACGGTATGATAAAAATATCAATTTTCTTGCTTTAGGAGATTTGCCAGCTAATTGGAGTACCCAAGACAAAGAAAAGGTTTTGAACGAAGTGAAGAGCTTTTATTATGATGACCCTAACTTATTCAAATATTATCTTGATCAAATATTCAGTCCCGACAATGAGGTAAGTAGTGTCATTAAACTTTGTCATTTTGAAGCATGTGGAAGTTATCTCTTTTCAAAAAAGACAGCTGTAAAAATCTTGTGAAAATTGTCAAAAAGTTGATACTGGTCAAAAAGTTTTGTTTTATAATTCTCAACTCTATGCATTCCCTAAAGAGCTAAGATTAAGATGGAGCAATCCTTATAGGGCCTGTGATATTGAGAATTCAATGAATGGCAATGATTTTAAGGAAAATGGACATCGTTTGAAAGCTTACTTTGATAAGTTTCTTAGTGAAAATGAATCAACTGGTTGGAATGATCTTATAGATAAAGGTTGATTATTTTGTTTTTCTTATATTGTTTTTGTATTTCTTTTTGAGTGATTTTTTCTAGTTTCTCTCACCCCGGTCAAATGGCGGACAACGGTACTCCGTGACTTAAGACAGTTCTTTCAGTTTCCCACAATAACTAATATATGTGTATATATTTGTGCAATTCCTTGAATCTCTCTTCGCTCTGCCTTATAATGCGATTACAAAAATTTACCGTGCTAGATGTGCAAGATTGAGATTATTAATGAATCATGGAATTCCTGAAGATATTCGTTGGTTGATTGAAGCAAAGGTCCGATTATCAGGTGAGTCCTCTAACTTCTTCATTTCACACATGCCTGGAACAGGTAAAAGCACTTTTGCAAAGAAGCGTCGTGCAAAACGACTGGATGTCTATCATCGATGTGCTAGATGGACTTGTAATACACAATGTCGTTCTTTAGGAATGGTATCTATAAACCGTGAAGATAAAATACAATTCATTAAGGATGCCCTGAGTAAGGAGTCTTTAGATAATCTTCTATTGACTCTTGAGACGCATCCTAGTGGAGATGCGCATCGCGCAATTCATGATTTATGGCCACTATTTCATAAAGAACATGATCGACTTAGTCTTGGGAATCTGACTAAAAAAGACCCTGTTTGCCAGTTTTTAAGAAAACTGGATGGGAAGCCTATCCCCGACCCATAGAGGGCGTTTAAGTCATTCTTAGACGTAAAACCAAGGGAAGATGTGAGCCACAATCACAACTACCTATACATACACATGCTTTTTCAAAAGTAAATAAATAAATAAATAAAAATAGAGCGAGAGTGTGTGAGACTCCAGCTGGCCTACATATTAGTGTTATGATTGCCTTTCTAATTTCTCATCTATAAAACCCTCTCTTCCTTCCTTTCATTTCTACGCAACCCATACATTCAACAAATATAGAAGGGTGTAGAAATGGCAAGTTCCTTGAGTCAGCATATAAGAAATATTTGTGTTTTCGGTGGATCTAGTCTTGGGAAAGGAAAGGCGTTTTTAGAATCAGCTACTCATCTTGGTCAAGCGCTAGCTGAGAGAAAGATTCATTTAGTGGATGGGGGAGACAGTCTTGGGTTAATGGGCGGTGTGTCAATAGCTGCATTTTTAGGAGGGAGTCATGTTTTGGGGGTCGTCCCCGCAGCTTTAGCACAAGAGGACATCATTGGAAAAACAATTGGAGAGGAACTTCAGGTCTCCACAATGTCGGCTTGAATGAATGCAATGTTTAACCATGCTGATGCCTTCATTACTTTACCAGGTGGTCTAGGGACATTGGAAGAGATCTTTCATATTTCCTCTTGGGCTCAATTGCATATTCACCATAAAGCCATAGGTTTGTTAAATGTTAATGGTTATTATGATAAGTTGTTGTCTTTCCTTGATCATGCTGTGGAACAGGAATTTCTAACATCTTCTGCACGACAAATCATAATCTCTAGAATTTCTAATATCTTCTGCACGACAAATCATAATCTCTGCTGGTTTGAATGATCGTGTAGATAAAGGTTGATTATTTTGTTTTTCTCATATTGTTTTTGTGTTTTTTTTAGTGATTTTTGCTAGTTTCTCTCACCCCGGTCAAATGGCGGACAACGGTACTCCATAACTTAAGTCGGTTCTTTTAGTTTCCCACAATAACTGATATTTGTGTATATATTCGTGCAATTCTTTGAATCTCTCTTCCAATTCTCATTTGAAAATGGACACTAATCTTGAAAAATTGAAAAAGTATTTTCCCGCTCTGCCTCAGAATGCGATTACAAAAATTTATCGTGCTAGATGTGCAAGATTGAGATTGTTAATGAATCATGGAATTCCTGAAGATATTCGCTGGTTGATTGAAGCAAAGGTCCGATTATCATGTGAGTCTTCTAACTCCTTCATTTCACACATGCCTAGAACAGGTAAAAGCACTTTTGTAAAGAAGCGTCGTGCAAAACGAGTGAAAGTCTATCATCGATGTGCTAGATGGACTTGTAATAAACAATGTCGTTATTTAGGAATGGTATCTATAAACCGTGAAGATAAAATACAATTCATTAAGGATGGCCTGAGTAAGGAGTCTTTAGATAATCTTCTATTGACTCTTGAGACGCATCCTAGTGGTTATTGACTCTTGAGATGCATCCTAGTGGAGATGTGCATCATGCAATTCATGATTTATGGCCATTATTTCATAAAGAACATGATCGACTTAGTCTTGGGAATCTAACTAAAAAAGACCTTGTTTGCCAGTTTTTAAGAAAACTGGATGGGAAGCCTATCCCCGACCCATAGAGGGCGTTTAAGCCGTTCTTGGACGTAAAACCAAGGGAAGATGTGTTCTTGGACGTAAAACCAAAGGAAGATGTGAGCCACAATCACAACTACCTGTACATACACATGCTTTTTCAAAAGTAAATAAATAAATAAATAAAAATAGAGAGAGAGTGTATGAGACTCCAGCTGGCCTACATATTGGTGTTATGATTGCCTTTCTAATGTCTCATCTATAAAACCCTCTCTTCCTTCCTTTCATTTCTACTCAACCCATACATTCAACAAATATAGAAGTGTGTAGAAATGGCAAGTTCCTTGAGTCATCATATAAGAAATATTTGTGTTTTCGGTGGATCTAGTCTTGGGAAAGGAAAGGAGTTTTTAGAATCAGCAAATCATCTTGGTCAGGTGCTAGCTGAGAGAAAGATTCATTTAGTGTATGGGGGAGGCAGTCTTGGGTTAATGGGAGGTGTGTCAATAATTGCATTTTTAGGAGGTAGTCAAGTTTTGGGGGTCGTCCCCGAAGCTTTAGCAAAAAGGGACATCATTGGAAAAATAATTGGAGAGGAACTTCAGGTCTCCACAATGTCAGCTCGAATGAATGCAATGTTTAACCATGTTGATGCCTTCATTGCTTTACCAGGTGGTATAGGCACATTAGAAGAGATCTTGGGCTCAACTGCACATTCACCATAAACCCATAGGTTTGTTAAATGTTAATGGTTATTATGATAAGTTATTGTCTTTTCTTGATCATGCTGTGGAACAGGAATTTGTGACATCTTCTGCACGACAAATCATAATCTCTACTACTACTACTGAACAATTGATTGACCAACTACAATCTTTCATTCCTGTGATTGATCCTTCCATGAGTCACATAAATTGGTCATCTAAGGAAAGCCATAAAAAGCTTAGATTGGATTTGAGCCTTCATTTATGAATATTTGTGTCTTTTGGTTTTATTATTGTGTTTTGTTATTTCTTATATTTGTTTCAGTGTGTTTCAGGTTTGTCAGTCTTCGTTATTTCAGGTGATATCTTCTATACTTTATCTTTCTACCTTAGAACATTGAGGACAATGTCTCGTTTTGGTTGGGGGGAGAGTGTAGTAATTGATAAAAAAAAAAAATTATTTTCCATTTCATAAAGCATATGCAACATTGTTGTTACTAGGATGGCGGAGTAAAAGAGCTCTTTTGTTAAAGTAAATCTTGAGACGCATCTTCGTAACCATTCTTAATAAGGTCTATCATAATACTTCTTGAAATATTCAGGTTTACAAACTCTCGCATTGTTATCACTTAATTCTGCTCATATACTTATTTAACATGTATTCTTAAACCTTAATTTACACACACACACTTTAACATATGATTGTGGGTTGCATATTGGATTATTACATTATTTATGTTCTTTTGTTAAAGGTAACAACTAAGGAAAAGGGATAGTATATAATTAAAAAAAAAATACTGATAATAAAAATGTAGATAAGTTTGGTTTCGTAGCCTCCCTAACCTAAGCAATTAAGCCCGAAAGGGTGTTTTAACACCTAATACCCTAAAGTCAACTGACTTGGGAGCTATTGGCCCAACGCTTGTTACATGGGTTGAGGAGAAAAGCTTAAGGGAATCAAACATTGCACTATCTACATATCAGTATCTGCGACCCGAGTTATTAAGCTCGTAGGGGTGTCTCAACACCTAATGCCCTAAGACCAACTGGTCTGGTAGTCATTAGCCGAAAGCTCATTACATAGGTTAAAGATGCATGTTGTTTTAAGTTATATATATATACATATATATATATATATATAAAAGGAAAAAAAGAGACAAAAAAAGACAAAAAAAAAAATAATCCCACTATAAGGAAGTTAACCTTAAACATTAGAATAAAAATTTTGTTTTCTTCCAAGAAAAGCCCCATAATTATTTGTTGATACATTGAGCACAAAAGAAAGGTTTATTAATATCTTGTTAAGAGGTATTGAGCAGATATATAAATTTAATGAGAGTTTGTTTATCTGGATAGATTAATGGAAGTTAAATGATGAATACCTTGCTTTGTGAAATTTGCAAATTGTTTTTCTATTTTAACGCTTTGATTACTAGGGACTAGTAATAAGCTGGTTGGGGGGTGTGATTAGTACTTAAAAGTGCATTTTTATCATGGTTTTATATCATCATTTTGCACTTGAAGTATCAATAAATCCTTAACTAAAGCATGTTTTATAATAATATATCTAATAATATAAGATACCTTTAATTTATGGTAAATGTTCATTTTAAATGCAGGCCTATCACATAAATGAAAGGATTGATTGATGACTTTAAGAACTTAAATTGCAAGGGCAAAAAGATGACCAAAATTAGAAAAGAGATGTCGGTGCAATCCAAACCGGAACACTGTTCGGTATTTTGGCCATATTTGGAGTTCTAGAAGTCGAAATGAGCTGAATTGTTTACACAAGAAAGCTGAGACAATTGCCTGCAACTTTCATGTTTTCAAGTGGCTTCAATTTTGATGCTATCAATGATTTTTTGGGTAGACAAGAGAAGATAAGGATTGTCACCAAGTCAAGAATTGGCCACCCACTCATCAATTAGTTATCAAATCAATAGTTCCCAATTTTGGCCTATAAAAGGAGACATTTGCCATGAATTTAGGTATCTTGGTCTCCAGATCAAGATCATGCTTTTGCTTTCTCTCTTTGTATTTTTTTTGTATTGCTTATGCTTTGCTTTCATTTATATTAAGTTTATGCCTTTCATTTCCTTTCCTTTACTTAGTTAAGTTTTATCTTATTTATGTTCTTATTTTGTTTATCTATTTTTCTTTCTTTCATTATGTCTAGCTAAGTTAATTATGTCAAGGTGAAAAGGTTACACTAATGGTGTAAGAATAAGTATAATGTAAACTTAAGATGGACTTTAATGTTTGATACTAAGATGTTTTGTATTTGTTATCTTGTTCACTCTTTAATACTTTGCTTGTTAAATGACTAATCTTGATTTATGTTGTATAACACTTGGTATAACAAATGCTTGGCACTTTCATAGCCCATACTGTATGGTATAACCGACACCTAAGCTATGAAAGGAACTTGATTTGTTGTTAACATAAGTTATAATCATGAATGCTTGATGAAATTTAGAAGTATTAGCATTAATCGAATAAGATGACTAATGTAATCATGTTAACAATCTATAATCTGATTAGAACCTCCTTTATGTGTGGTTTCCAATTGAATAATAAGAGTTTATATTATACTTGTTTGACATACCATTAGTGGAATCTCTAACCTTGACATTTGTTATTATCATTGTTTAATCGTTACATTAATATTTCTTCTCAAAGTTCTCATCTTCTTCTCCTTCTTTTTCTTTATTATTATTATTATTACTATTATTATTATTATTATTATTACTATTATTATTATTGTTATTATTATTATTGTTGTTATTATAATTGTTATTGTTGTTGTATTATTGTTATTTATAATTTGTACAATTAACCTCCCTATGGTTCGACCCCAGTCTTGCCGGGTTATTTATTACTTCGACACTCCTGCACTTGGGAGAAGATATCAATCTTTTAGTCGTGTCAATCAACATAAGTTAGCATCAGGAATACTTGATAAAATTTATAAGTATGATGTTATGTACATAAGATGATTAATATGATCATGTTGATAATTAATAAAGAGTTTATACCTTACTTATTTCTAATACTATTAGTGTATCCTCTAACCTTGACATTTGTTTTTATCATTGTATAATCTTCAATTAATTTTACATCTCAAAGTCCTTTTTAACTCATCTTCACCACCACCATCATTGTTGTTGTTGTTGTTGTTGTTCTTATTATTTGTTGTTGTTGTTGTTGTTGTTGTTGTTGTTGTTGTTGTTGTTGTTTTTATTTATTATTATTATTGTTGTTGTTATTGTTTTTATTTATATTATTATTATTATTTATAATTTATATAGTTAACTTCCCCGTGGTTCGACCCCGGTCTTACCGGGTTATTTATTACTTTGACACTCCTGCACTTGGGATAAGACATCAACGTTTTGATCATGTCAGCTTCCTGTCCAGTTTTCTTAAAAACTGGTAAACAAGATCTTTTTTAGTTAGATTCCCAAGACTATATGAAACATGTTCTTTATGAAAATGGGTTTGTAAGTCATAAATTACACGATGCTTATATCGACTATGATGAGACTTAAGAGTCAATAGAAGATTATTTAAATACTTTTTGTGTTTTGAAATAAATCCCACCTTTTAATAATTTTCACAGGTTTTGCGGAATGTATGTAATTCCTTGAATATGGTGGGCTAGTAAAATCCTCTTTGTAAGATTTCTACAGTCCTCTTTTTTTATGAGAAATGATCCCCACATGCCTTAGAGTGATAAAATTTAATGACATTACTTATCTTATTGTCAAGAATGCATCTTTGAAATATTTGATCAAGATAATTATTGCATAAGTAAGGGTCATTCCAATAAAATTTTGCACGTTGCTGAAAAATTTTCTCTTGTCTTCGGTACTTTAGTGAGTTGGCAAAAATCCTCAAGCAAGAAAATTGATATTTTTAGCAAACCAAGGCATTGAACTAAGAGAAAGTAGAGATTCATTAGGAAAGTAATCATCGATTGGTGATTAGTACTTAAACGTGCATTTTTATCAAGGTTTTATATCATCATTTTGCACTTGAAGTATCAATAACTCCTAGGTCTACTTTATATGGATGGAAAGGTAAGACATAGGCCTACAACTTTCATATGGACCCCAAAATCTAAAAAGGCCATTTTCAAGTCCAAATTGTTGCAACAACAAAGAAGCCCGAATCTGTCCTCCAACCCGAGCACTATTCAGTATTTTGGCCATATCTGGAGTTCTAGAAGTCAAAATGAGCTGAATGTTTTACACTAGAAAGCTGAGACAATTGTCTACAACTTTCATGTTTTTGAGTGGCTCCAATTTTGACGTTATCAATGATGTTTTGGGCAGACAAGAGAAGATAAGGATTGTCTCCAAGTCAAGAGTTGGCCACCCACTCATCAATTAGTCATCAAATCAATAGTTCCCAATTTTAGCCTATAGAAGGAGATATTTGTCATGCATTTAGGCATCTTGGTCTCTAGATCAAGATCATACTCTTGCTTTCTTTCTTTGTATTTTTTGTAATGTTTATGCTTTGCTTTCATTAATATTAAGTTTGTGCCTTTCATTTCCTTTCATTTACTTAGCTAACTTTTATCTTATTTATGTTTTTATTTTGTTTATTTATTTTTCTTTCTTTCATTATGTCTAGCTAAGTTTATTATGTCAAGGTGAAAAGGTTACACTAATGGTGTAAGAATAAGTATTGTGTAAACTCAATATGGACTTTAATGTTTGATACTAACATCTTTTGTATTTGTTATCTTGTTCACTCTTTAATACTTTGCTTGTTAAATGACTAATCTTGATTTATGTTGTATAACACTTGGTACGACAAATGCTTGGCACTTTCATAGCCCATATTGTATGGTATAACCGATACCTGAGCTATGAAAAGAACTTGATTTGTTGTTAACATAAGTTATAATCATGAATGCTTGACGAGATTTACAAGTATTAGCATTAATTGAATAAGATGACTAATGTAATCATGTTAACAATCTATAATTTGATTGGAACCTCCTTTGTGTATGGTTTCCAATTGACTAATAAGAGTTTATACTATACTTGTTTGACATACCATTAGTGGATCCTTTAACCGTGACATTTATTGTTATCGTTGTTAAATCTTTACGTTAATATTCCATCTCAAAGTTCTTATCTTCTTCTTCTTCTTCTTCTTTTTTCTTTATTATTATTATTATTATTATTATTAGTATTACTATTATTATTATTATTATTATTATTATTATTATTATTATTACTATTATTATTGTTGTTATTGTTATTGTTATTGTTGTTGTATTATTGTTATTTATAATTTGTACAATTAACTTCCCTATGGTTCGACCCCAGTCTTGCTGGGTTATTTATTACTTCGACACTCCTACACTTGGGAGAAGACATTAATCTTTTATTCGTGTCAATTGATGTGATGTTGGGTGTCAAATCTATTGTCACTTTTGATAAAAGATCTGCATCAACATTTTTTATGCCTTTTTCATCCTTGATTTCTTCATAATTGGTCATGGCATAAGGAAATGGAAGTGCTGGAGGGGAATCAGTCTTTTCTTTGCAATGTTCAGATTCAACCCCTTCCTTAACCTTAAAGATTAACTCATCATCTTTCTCATAAGGTTCAAAAGGGTTTTTCAATAACCTTACAACTGCAAAGAGTAGTGACTGATTTGACTTGATCCACATGTTAGCTTCCAGAACTACTTGCATTTGCATTATATTGCCCCTTAGGATTTTATTGTGGTTGAGATAGAAACTTACCTTTCTCTTGGAAACTAAAAGCAGATGTTAATTTTGCAAGAATATCTTTAAAATCTGTCATATTTTGAGCAAGTTGAGTATTGATTGTCTCTTGCTTTTCAATGAATGCATGCAATGTTTCCTTAAGATTTCTTCTAGGAGGTGGAATATAAGGAGGTGCATATCCATAAGAATTTTGAAAATTATGGTATGCTTGAAACGATAGTTATGAAGTTTGTACATTGTTATTATCACTCTTCTAGTTGAGATTTGGGTGATTTCTTCAACCAAGGTTGTATATTTGCGAGTATGGGTTGTGGTTGGCCCTTTGAAAACTATTTAAAGCATGAACTTATTCATAGAGACATTCCTTAAAAGAAGGTAAGGTTGGACAGTTATTGGTTGAGTGTTCATTTGTTTCACATATTTGACACACTATGTTTTTAACACATTTTAATTGACCACTTGTTTTCAAGTCTAGTGCCTCAACTTTTCTAGCTAAAGATGTAAACTTGACTTGGAGGTCATGATCTTCCTTAAAGTTGTACATACCTCTACTAGGTGTATAAGGTTGAGTTTTACTTAGTGCCTCATAATTACCTGCGATGTCCCAATTTTGAGCATTTTCAGCTAACAAGTCTAAGTACTCCATTGCTTCATCAGGGTTTTTATCTTTAAAAGTTTCATTGCACATCAATTCAACCATTTACCTATCTCTAGGTGTTAACCCTTCATAAAAATGTGAAACCAATCTCTATGTTTCAAAACCATGATGAGGGCAAGTATTAAACAAGTCTCGATACCTATCCCAATATTGGTAAAATGTTTCTCCTAGTTTTTTAGTGAAAGTGGTGATTTGTCTTTTGAAAGTGTTTGTTCTGTGAGATGGAAAAAACTTCTTTAAAAACTGTTGTTACATTTCATCCTAAGCACTAATGGATCCTGGTCTCAAATTTTATAGCCATGTTTTAGCTTTATCTTTTAATAAAAAAAAAAAGCTTTAATCTGATGGTGTTCATCCTACAATTTGAGTCATTATAGGTGTTACATACCTCTTTAAATTTCCTTAAATGCAAGTATGAATTTTCTAAATCTATGCCATGAAAAGAAGGTAAAAGTTGAATAATGTCTGGCTTAAAATTAAAATGAGATACATCAAGAGGAAAAACAATTATGCATGATTGTGCACTTGTTCTTGTGGGATTCATGTGGTCTCTAAGTTTTATAACACAGTTATTCTCATTATTCTCATTATGAAGTAATTGATTATCTTCTTCAGCCATATTTTCTGAAAATGATGAGGATACCCTATAAAGTCTACCACTTAATATACGTGACTATACTATCATGAACATGTAGGAATAGAATAAAAAGAAGACGAAAAAAAAGAAGAAACAAAATAAAAGAAACAAAGTTATATACAAGAAAAGTGAAAAGAGAAAATAAAATAAATACTATAATTTGTACATGAACTTACCTCCTCGGCAACAGTGTCAAAAACTTGACATGACTAAAAGATTGATGTCTTCTCTCAAGTGTAGGAGTGTCGAAGTAATAAATAACTCGGCAAAATCGAGGTCGAACCATAAGGAGATTAACTATATAAATTATAGATGACAATAATACAACAACAACAATAACAACCACAACAACCACAACTACAACAATAACAATAGTAGTAGTAGTAGTAGTAGTAGTAGTAATGATAATAATAATAATAATAATAATAATAATAATAAAGAAAAAGAACAAGAAGATGAGAACTTTGAGATGGAATATTAATGTAAGGATTAAACAATGATAACAACAAATGTCAACGTTAGAGGATCCACTAATGGTATGTCAAACAAGTATAGTATAAACTCTTATTATTCAATTGGAAACTACACAAAAAGGAGGTTTCATTCAGATTATAAATTGTTAACATGACTACATTAGTTATCTTATTCGATTAATGCTAATACTTGTAAATATTGTCAGGCATTCATACTTATAACTTATATTAATAACAAATTAAGCTCCTTTCATAGCTCAAGTGTTAGTTATACCATACAGGTTATAAGAGTGCCAAGTATTTGTTATACCAAGTGTTATACAACATAAATCTAGATTAGTCATTTAACAAGCAAAATATTAAAGATTGAACAAAATAACAAATACAAAACATGTTAGTATCAAACATTAAAGTTCATATTAAGTTTATACTATACTTATTCTTACACCATTAGTGTAACCTTTTCACCTCGACATAATAAACTTAGCTAAACATAATGAAAGAAAGAAAGAAAAATAAATAAATAAACAAAATAAGAACATAAATAAGATAAAAGTTAACTAAGTAAAGGAAATGAATTGAAAGGCGTAAACTTGATATTAATGAAAGCAAAACTTAAGCATTACAAAAATACAAAGAGAGAAAGCAAGAGCATGATCTTGATTTGGAAACCAAGATGCTTAAATGCATGGAAAATGCCTCATTTTAGAGGCCAAAATTGGGAACTATTGATTTGATGACTAATTGATGAGAGGGTGGCCAACTCTTGACTTAGTGACAATCCTTATCTTCTCTTGTCTGCCCACAATGTTATTGATAACATCAGAATTGAAAGCACTTAAAAGTATAAAAGTTGTATGAAATCGTCTCAGCTTTCTAAGAAAAAAAATGGAGGTCATTTGGACTTCTAAAACATCAAATATGTGCCAAACACTGAATAGTGCGCGAGCTATAGAACAAATTCGGACTTATTTACTGTTGCTACAATTTGGACTTGAAAATAGCTTTTTAAATCTTAGGCTCCTATGAAAGTTGTATATCTATGTCTTACCTTTCCATCTATATAAAGTAGACCTAAATTTGAGATCTATAGCTCCAGATATGACCTAATTACCGAACAGTGTTTTGGTTTGAATTGCACCAACATCTCTTTTCTAAGTTTAGCATCTCTTTGTCCTTTTAATTTTAGTTCTTAAATTCATAAATCAATCCTTTCATTTATGTGATAGGCCTGCATTTAAAATAAATATTTACCATAAATTAAAGGTATCTTATATTATTAGATGTGTTATTATAAAACATGTTTTAGTTAAGGAATTATTGATACTTCAAGTGTAAAATGATTATATAAAACCTTGATAAAAATACACTTTTAAGTACTAATCACTAGTTTATGGAAAGCCTTGTCATCTCCCTATTGAGATTGAGCACCGTGCATATTGGGCCATCCAGCAATTCAATAACAATGAAAATGAGGTTGGCAAAAATAGAAAGCTTTAATTGGATGAATTAGAGGAGCTGAGAAATGATGCATTTGAAAATGCAAAAATTTCAAAACATAAGATGAAAACTTTGCATGATAAACATATTCTTAGAAAATCTTTTCATGTTGGTCAAAAGGTTCTCTTGTATAATTCACGATTACATCTCTTTCCTAGGAAGTTGAGAACAAAATGAATCGATCCATTTATGATTAAATCCGTCTCTGAACATGGTGCCTTTGAGGTAGAAAATTCTAAGAATAGAAGTGTTCTCAAAGTAAATGGTCATCAATTGGAACCTTATCTTAAAAACTTTGTGGCTGAAGTTGAGGTATTGGATCTTGAAGATCCAATACCATTGTAGTATCACAAGTAATGAGTTTTTTTTTCTTTTATTTTCTTTTAGTTTTCCAACTCTTATATTTACTTCTTTATGCATTAGGGACAATGCATTATTCTAAGTTGGAGGGCTGTGAGGTTCTTTATTTGCAAAAAAAAAAAAAATTGGTTTGATGTTTTCTTTTAGTTGTGATATACAAGTAAAAAAAAAATTGAATCAAGCAAGAAGTCAGCTCATATCCAATTCAATCAGACATTCATCCTTGAAAAAAATAGGAGTAATAATTTTCTAATCTTTATTCTTTTCTTCTCTATTTTTTTTACATAGAGGATAATGTAAAACTTAATTTTAGATATTTAATTATGTTAAATGCTTGAGATGGCTATGCTTGTTTGAAAAAAAAAATTGCATTCGTAGGTGAGTAAGACTTGTTTAGGATCAACTTTACATTTTTGGATTTATTATTGTGTTGAACATCGCATGCTTTAATTTGGAATATATAATATCTTATAAAGCAAGATATAGCATACTTTTGGTTCTCTTTAAGATTATTGAAGTACATCTTTCCTTATAAAAATTATGTGAGTTGTGTGATTATGCATAAAAGATAAGTGTGATGCTTTACTTATGATCATCCCTTTTGATCTAGTCCTAAACAAGGTTTAAGTAAATAGAGTAATAATTATTAGACAATTAAATAAATAAATATGTACAAAGTTCTATCTACTCCAATGTTCTAAGTTGCTTAGTAACTAGGGATATCCATCACAAATGTTTATCTTTACGTCAAACGGCAACTTGAAATATGAGTATGCAAAGCACTTTAAGTTTGAGACTTTGTGAGTAACCTGGTGCATTCATCACAAATGTTTGTATTTGCGTCAAAAGGAAAGTGATTACTTAAAGATAAAGAATAAATAATATCTTTAAAAAAACAAAAACAAAAGAAAAAAATATAGATATTTCTCTAGTTTGCTACCTTGTTTGTAGTGATAAGAAGGGAAGATCACGATTTTTTTATGATTTTTTTCCAAAATTATCGTTGTCATTTTATTTTTTATATTGAGTTAGTAAAGAATTATAATTATAATAAATTTAAATCATAGGAAGAAAGCATTATAGTTTTTTTTATAAAACACAATGGATTGCTACAATATTTCGCTAAATGGTTTTTTATTTTATTTTATTAGGGAAAGCATTGTAGTTTTCCTCATAAAACATTGTCAATTGCTATAATTTTTTTCCTCATGGGTTTGTTTCCATCCAAAATTATCTTTATTGTTTTTTTTTTATATTAAGGTGGTAGAGAATTTAGCTTTGTAATGTTTCTTTGCTTTTTATTAACAAAAAAGTTAAATCATATGGCGAAAGCACTGTATCTTTCATCACAAACACTATGGATTGCTACAAATCATTTTGTTCAGTCTCTAAGTTTTTGATCACCAACACAACCTTTTTTTTCATTATGAAATATTTGCTCCATCATACATTTAGTTTCTATTACTTATCTAGCGCTGGTTCATAATTATAATATTATTAAGTATATTTGTTTTATAAGCCCGCGATAGCGTACGAGCATGTCACTAGTAGTTCATTAAATTATATTCCAATCAAGTTTCAAAATATAACAAAAACTTCTAAATCTACAATACCTGTGAAGATAAGAAAAACACTAGAACATTGCACAAAAGGATTGACTTATATTTTCCGTTCATTTCCAATAAGGACTACTAGCTCATCTTAGACTACCTTATAAATTAATCTCTTTTATTTTGCAAAAAAAAATAAAAAAATAGTCCTCTAGTTTTGAAAAATAATTGATTAGTCTTTTTTTTTCTTTTCATATCATTTTATTTAAAAAAATAAATTAAATTAAACTCCATAAGAAAAGAAGATATACACACACAAATAAAGTAATATTAGATTAAGTATGGTCAATACTGGTCAATTGACTAATTAATTAATTTTTTAAAACTAGAAGGACAATTAATTTATTTTGCAAATCTAAAGAGACTAATTTATAATTTACTTACTTATTTTGTAACATGACACAACCAAAAGATTGATGTCTTCTCTCAAGTGCAGAAATGTCAAAGTAATAAATAACCCAGTAAAATCATGGTCGAATCACAAGAAGGTTAATTGTATAAATTATAAACAACAATAGTAATAGTAATAGTAATAGTAGTAGTAGTAGTAATAGAAGAAGAAGAAGGAGTTGATGAGAACTTTGAGATGGAAAATCAATATAAGGATTAAATAATGATAACAACAAATGTCATGGTTAAAAGATCCACTAATGGTATTTCAAACAAGTATAGTATAAAGTCTTATAATTCAACTAGAAACCGCACACAAAAGAGGTTCCAATTGGATTATGAATTGTTAACATAATTACATTAGTTACCTTATTTGAAAATGCTAATACTTGTAAATATGGTTAGATATTCATGATTATAACTTATGTTAACAATAAATTAAGTTCATTTCAAAACACAGGTGTAAGTTATATCATACGGTTGGGCTATGAAAGTGCCAAGGATTTGTTGTATCAAGTGTTATATAATATAAATCTAGATTAATCATTTAACAAGCTAAGTATTAAAGAGTGAACAAGATAACAAATACAAAACATGTTAGTATCAAACATTAAAGTCCATATTGAGTTTACACTATACTTATTCTTACACCATTAGTGTAACCTTTTCACCTTGACATAATAAACTTAGCTAAACATAATGAAGAAGAGAAACACAAAAAAACAATATAAAAACATAAATAAGATAAAAGTTAACTAAGTAAAGGAAAAGAAATGAAAGACATAAACAAGATATTAATGAAAGCAAAACTTAAGCATTACAACAATACAAAAGGAGAAAGCAAGAGCATGATCTTGATTTGAAAACCAAGATGCCTAAATGCATGGCAAATGCTTCCTTTTGTAGGCCAAAATTGGAAACTATTGATTTGATGACTAATTGATGAGTGGGTGGCCAACTGTTGACTTGATAACAATCCTTATCTTCTCTTATTTGAATAAAACATCATTGATAACGTCAGAATTGGAACCACCTGTACCATGAAAGTTCTAGGAAATTGTCTTATCTTTCTAAAAAAAGATAAGGTCATTTGGACTTCTAGAACTCAAGATATGGGTTGAACACTAAACAGTATCTAGGTTGTACGACATATTCAGACTTCTTTGTTGTTCATTGTATTTTTTGTATTGCTTATGCTTTGCTTTCATTAATATCAAGTTTATGCCTTTCATTTCCTTTCATTTTCTTTGTTAAATTTTATCTTATTTATGTTTTTATTTTGTTTATTTATTTTTCTTTATTTCATTATGTCTAGCTAAGTTTATTATGTCAAGGTGAAAAGGCTACACTAATGGTGTAAGAATAAGTATAGTGTAAACTCAATATGGACTTTAATGTTTGATACTAACATGTTTTGTATTTGTTATCTTGTTCACTCTTTAATACTTTACTTGTTAAATGACTAATCTTGATTTATGTTGTATAACACTTGGTACAACAAATACTTAGCACTCTCATAGCCCATACTGTATGGTATAACCGACACCTGAGCTATGAAAGAAACTTGATTTGTTGTTAACATAACTTATAATCATGAATGCTTGACGAGATTTACAAGTATTAGCATTAATTGAATAAGATGACTAATGTAATCATGTTAACAATATATAATCTGATTGGAACCTCCTTTGTGTGTGGTTTCCAATTCAATAATAAGAGTTTATACTATACTTGTTTGATATACCATTAGTGGAACCTCTAACCTTGACAATTAAATAATAAGATTTTATACTATACTTGTTTGACATACCATTAGTGGATCATCTAACTTTGACATTGTTTGTTATCATTATTTAATCCTTACGTTAATTTTCTATCTCAAAGTTCTCATCAACTTTTCTTCTTCTTCTTCTTCTTCTTCTTTATTATTGTTGTTGTTATTATTATTATTATTATTATTAGTACTACTACTACTATTACTACTACTACTACTACTAGTATTATTGGTATTATTATTGTTACTATTATTATTATTGTTATTATTGTTACTATTGTTGTTGTTTATAATTGTTGTTTATAATTTGTACAATTAACCTCCCTGTGGTTCGACCCCGGGCTTGCGGGGTTATTTATTACTTCAACACTCCTGCATTTGGGAGAAGACATCAATCTTTTAGTCGTGTCAAGTTTTTGGCGCCATTGTCGGGTAGGTAAGTTCTTGTACAAATTATGGTATTTATTTTATTTTCTCTTTTCACTTTTCTTGTATATAACTTTGTTTCTTTTCTCTTGTTTCTTCTTTTTTTGTTTTCTTTTTCCTTTTATTCTATTCCTACACGTGCATGAGAGTGTGGTCACGTACATCAAGTGGTAGACTTTGTAGGGTATCCTCATCATTTTCAGAAAATATAGCCGAAGAAGATAATCAATCACTTTATAATGAGAATAATGAGAATAACCGTGCTAGAACACTTAGAGACCATATGAATCCCACAAGAACAAGTGCACCATCATGCATAGTTTTTCCTCCCGGTGCATCTCATTTTAATTTTAAGCCATGCATTATTCAACTTTTACCTTATTTTCATGGCTTAGAATTGGAAAATCCATACTTGCATTTAAGGGAATTTGAGGAGGTGTGCAACACATATAATAACTTAAATTGTAGCATGAACACCATCAGATTAAAGCTTTTTCCTCACATATAATAATTTAAATTGTAGCATGAAAACCATCAGATTAAAGCTTTTTCCTTTTTCATTAAAAGATAAAGCTAAAACTTGGCTACAAAATTTAAGACCAGGATCCATTCGTGCTTGGGATGAAATGCAACAACAGTTTTTAAAGAAGTTTTTCCCATCTCATAGAACAAACTCTTTCAAAAGACAAATCACCATTTTCACTCAAAAACCAGGAGAAACATTTTACCAATCCTGATGAAATTTACAAGTATTAGCATTAATTGAATAAGATGACTAATGTAATCATGTTAACAATCTATAATATGATTGGAACCTCCTTTGTGTGTGGTTTCTAATTAAATAATAAGATTTTATACTATACTTGTTTGACATATGACACGACGAAAAGATTGTTGTCTTCTCCCAAGTGCAGGAGTGTCGAAGTAATAAATAACCCGGCAAGACCGGGGTCGAACCACAGGGAGGTTATTTGTATAAATTATAAATAACAATAATACAACAACAATAACAATAACAATAACAACAACAATAATAATAATAACAATAATAACAATAATAGCAATAATAATAATAATAATAATAATAATACTAGTAATAAGTAGTAGTAGTAGTAGTAGTAGTAGTAGTAGTAGTAGTAGTAGTAGTAGTAGTAGTAGTAGTAGTAGTAATAATAATAATAATAATAATAATAGTAGTAGTAGTAGTAATAATAATAATAATAATAATGAGAACTTGGAGATGAAAAATTAATGTAAGGATTAAACAATAATAATAACAAATGTCAAGGTTAGAGGTTCCACTAATGGTATATCAAACAAGTATAGTATAAACTCTTATTATTGAATTGGAAACCACACACAAAGGAGGTTCCAATCAGATTATATATTGTTAACATGATTACATTAGTCATCTTATTCAATTAATGCTAATACTTGTAAATCTCGTCAAGCATTCATGATTATAACTTATGTTACTAATACTTGTAAATCTCATCAAGCATTCATGATTATAACTTATGTTAACAACAAATCAAGTTCCTTTCATAACTCAGGTGTCGGTTATACCATACATTATGGGCTATGAAAGTGCCAAGCATTTGTTGTACCAAGTGTTATACAACATAAATCAAGATTAGTCATTTAACAAGCAAAGTATTAAAGAGTGAACAAGATAACAAATATAAAACATGTTAGTATCAAACATTAATGTCCATATTAAGTTTACATTATACTTATTCTCACACCATTAGTGTAACCTTTTCACCTTGACATAATTAACTTAGCTAGACATAATGAAAGAAAGCAAAATAGATAAACAAAATAAGAACATAAAAGCTAACTAAGTAAAGGAAAGGAAATGAAAAGCATAAACTTAGTATTAATGAAAGCAAAGCATAAACATTACAAAAAATACAAAAAGAGAAAGGAAGAGCATGATCTTGATCTGAACACCAAGATGCCTAAATGCATGGCAAATGCCTCCTTTTATAGGCCAAAATTGGGAACTATTGATTTGATGACTAATTGATAAGTGGGTGGCCAACTTTTGACTTAGTGACAATCCTTATCTTCTCTTGTCTGCCCAAAACGTCATTGATAACGTCAAAATTGGAGCCAGTTGCAAACATGAAAGTTGTAGGCAATTGTCTCAGCTTTCTTATGTAACAATTTCAGCTCATTTGGACTTCTAGAACTCCAGATATGGCCAAAATACCGAATAGTGCTCGGGCTGGAAGACAGATTCGGGCTTCTTTGTTGTTGCTACAATTTGGACTTAATAATGGCCTTTTTAGATCTTGGGCTCCATATGAAAGTTGTAGGCCTATGTCTTACCTTTCCATCCATATAAATTGGACCTAAATCTGAGATATATAGCTCTAGATTCCATATAAATTGGATTGGGCTCCATATGAAAGTTGTAGGCCTATGTCTTACCTTTCCATCCATATAAATTGGATCTAAATCTGAGATATATAGCTCTATATATGACCCAATTACCGAACAGTGTTCCGGTTTGGATTGCACCGACATCTCTTTTCTAAGTTTGGCCATCTCTTTATCCTTGCAATTTAAGTTCTTCAAGTCATCAATCAATCCTTTCATTTATGTGATAGGCCTGCATTAAAAATAGACATTTACCACAAATTAAAGGTATCTTATATTATTAGATATATTATTATAAAACATGCTTTGGTTAAGGAGTTATTGATACTTCAAGTGCAAAATGATGATATAAGCCATGATAAAAATGCACTTTTAAGTACTAATCACACCCCCCCAACTAGCTTATTACTAGTCCCTAGTAATCAAAGCGTTAAATAGAAAAACAATTTGCAAATTCCACAAAGCAAGGTATTCATCATTTAACTTCCATTAATCTATCCAGATAAACAAACTCTCATTAAATTTATATATCTGCTCAATACCTCTTAACAAGATATTAATAAACCTTTCTTTTGTGCTCAATGTATCAACACATGATTATGGGGCTTTTCTTGGAAGAAAACAAAATTTTTGTTCTAATGTTTAAGGTTAACTTCCTTGGGTTGGGATTATTATTTTTGTCTTTTTTTTTTCTTCTTTCTTCTTTTTTTTTTTATATATACATATAATTTAAAAATATCATGCATCTTTAACCCATGTAACGAGCTTTCAGCTAATGACTCCCAGACCAGTTGGTCTTAGGGCATTAGGTGTTAAGACACCCCTACGAGCTTAGTAACTCGGGTCGCAGATACTGATATGTAGATAGTGCAATGTTTGATTCCCTTAAGCTTTTCTCCTCAACCCATGTAACAAGCGTTGGGCCAATAGCTCCCAAGTCAGTTGACTTTAGGGTATTAGGTGTTAAAACACCCCTTCGGGCTTAATTGCTTAAGTTAGGGAGGCTACGAAATCAAACTTATCTACATTTTTATTATCATCATCATTTTTTTTTCTTTTTTTCTTTTTTTTCTTTCTTTTTTTTTCATGTTTTTTTTTTTAATTATATACAATCCCTTTCCCTTAGTTGTTACCTTTAACAAAAGAACATAAATAATGTAATAATCCAATATGCAACCCACAATCATATGCTAAAGTGTGTGTGTGTAAATTAAGGTTTAAAAATACATGTTAAATAAGTATATGAGCAGAATTAAGTGGTAACAATACGAGAGTTTGTAAACCTGAATATTTCAGGAAGTATTATAATAGACCTTGTTAAGAATGGTTACTAAGATGCGTCTCAAGAGTCACTTTAACAAAAGAACTCCTTTACTCTGCCATCCTAGTAACAACAATTATGCACATGCTTTATGAAATGAAAAACAATTTTTTTTTTTTATTAACTACTACCCTCTCCCCCCAACCAAAACGAGACATTGTCCTCAATGTTCTAAGGTAGAAAGATAGAGTATAGAAGATATCACCTGAAATAACGAACACCGACAAACCTGAAACACACTGAAACAAAAATAAGAAATAACAAAACACAATAATAAAACCAAAAGACACAAGTTTTTACAAACAAAAAAAATTCAAATCGCAGTTGTGAATGTGGCTCACATCTTCCCTTGGTTTTACGTCCAAGAACAGCTTAAACGCCCTCTATGGGTCGGGGATAGGCTTCCCATCCAGTTTTCTTAAAAACTGGCAAACAGGGTCTTTTTTTAGTCAGATTCCCAAGACTATGCCAAGCATGTTCTTTATGAAAATGAGTTCTTAAGTTATGAATTGCACGATGCTTATCTTGACTATGATGAGACTTAAGAGTCAATAGAAGATTATCTAAAGACTCTCTGTGTTTTGAAATAAATCCCACCTTCTGACAATTTTCACAGTTTTTGCGGAATGCATCTGACTCCTTGAATATGATGGGCTAGTAAAATCCACTTTGTAAGATTTCTACAATCCTCTTTTTTGATGAGAAATGATCCCCACATGCCTTAGAGTGACAAAATTTAATGAAATTACTTACCTCATTGTCGAAAATGTATTTTTGAAATATTTGATCAGGACAATAATTGAATAAGTAAGGGTCATCCCAACAAAAATTTTGCTTGTTGCTCAAAAATTTTCTTTTGTCTTCGGTACTCCAGTGAGCTGGCAAAAATCCTGAAGTAAGAAAATTGATATTTTTAGCAAACCAAGGCATTAAACTAAGAGAAAGTAGAGATTTATCAGGAAAGTAATCATCGATTGGTGTGATGTCGGGTGTCGAATCTGTTGTCACTTTTGATAAAAGATCCGCATCAACCTTTTCGGTGCCTTTTTCATCCTCGATTTCTTCCTGATTGGTCATGGCATGAGAAAATGAAAGTGCTGGCGGTGAATCAGTCGTTTCTTTGCAATTTTCAGATTCATCCCCTTCCTTACCCTTAGAGATTGACTCATCATCTTTCTCATAAGGTTTAAGAGAGGGTTTTTCAATAACCTTACCACTGCGCAGAGTAGTGACTGATTTGACTTGATCCATGTGTTGGCTTCCGGAACTACTTGCATTTGCATTGTATTGCCCCTTAGGATTTTGCTGTGGTTGAGATGGAAACTTACCTTTTTCTTGAAAATTAAGAGCAGATGTGAATTTTGCAAGAGTATCTTTAAAATCTATTATGCTCTGACCAAGTTGAGTGTTGATTGTCTCTTGCTTTTCAATGAATGCATACAAAGTTTCCTCAAAATTACTTCTAAGAGGTGGAGCATAAGACGGTGCATATCCATAAGAATTTTGGAAATTATGGTGTGCTTGAAACGGTGGTTGTGAAGTTTGTGCATTGTTGTTCTCACTCTTCCAACTAAAATTTGGGTGATTTCTCCAACCAGGATTGTATGTTTGTGAATATGGGTTGTGATTGGACGTTTCGAAACTGTTTAAAGCATGGGCTTGTTCATGGAGACATTCTTTAAAAGAAGGCAAGGTTGGATGATTGTGCATCAAAAGTGTCATTAAGTCTCTTATTTTACATATGTATTTATTGTTTTTATTTGGTTGTTTTTATAATAATTGATGTGTTTTTTAGTAATGAAGTTTGTTTTAATGTTTCGATAGGTTTTTGGAGCTTAAATGAATTAATTCACAAAATTCAACGTCGGAATTCAGAACAAAGAATTGAAGAGACATTTAGTTGAAGATTGAAGCAAATCTTGGTTCAAATAAGTGCTCCAAATTTGTCCCAAAAATCAATTCTATTCCAATTCTAGAAAAGAATATCATATGATTTATTTCAAGCCCAAACTTGCCTTATGTTGTGTGCAAACTTCAACCATTAAACACTCAAGGTTTCAATGTCAATCTTAGCCCAAATAATAAGTACATTTGTATACTTATTTGATGCTCAAATTCAGCCCAAAAATCAGCCCCAAATCAGCCCTAAATCAACCCCAAATCAACCTTCAAATCAACCCAAACACAATCCATGATCTTACATGTCCACACAACAAATAACAATTGATTTATTTTGGGTAATCCATTGATCCAAGAAGGCAAGCACATGGATGGAAAGCTGGAGGGGATATTTTAACATTATTTTGGGTCAAAAAGAAGAAGGAGACACCTCATAAATGAGGAAGAAAAACGTGCACCAAAGTAGTTGTAAAGCTGTCTTGATTTGATTTTTCAGAACACCTTTCGGTGTTTTGCCCATAACTTTTGACTCAGGTGTCCAAATGAGCTGTTCTTTAATGATCTGGAAAGGTGAAAGAATTTCCTATAAATATGTCTCTAATAGACTTCTCCAAAAAACGCTTCTAAGAGGGTCGAATTTCTGTCCAAAGTTAGAGTCAGATTTGTGTCCGAATTTTTTCTGAAATTGTATTGTGTTCTTCTTTATAGATTTCGGTTCTTTAGTTTGTAAAACTTATTTTTTCAGTTGGATTCAAGTTCTTTCATGTTTATTGAAGTGTTCTTATATATAATCATGGTTGGCTAAACTCTTTCTTGGATCCAAATCAAGGATAATGGTGATTGAGGTGAGTTCTTTAGGATATGAATGAATCTTAATGTTTATCTTCTTATTTTCTTCATGAATGATTTATTATTGTAAAGAAATTTTAGAAATCATTTAGGTAATGTTATAATCTTGAATTTTTATGCACAAACTTTAGTTTTGGTATAGAGATTGCTTGATTCAATGTCTTACTTAATATGAAAGTACTAGTTCATTCTTAAGCAATAATCAATCTTCATCTTTCTAATCTTCATTGTAATATCTTCCAATCTAATATCACCATCGTTGAGATTAGGTTGAGTTATCTTATATATGTTGAAGAAATCACCAATACATCACCATTAAAATTGATTTGGACCAAGACTTACTTTTCTTGTCATTTAAAATCTATTTACATTTTTTTTATCTTTGAAAACAAATCCATCAATTATTTTCAACCAAGTTATTGTTAATTTAATTTCTCTTGAGTTTTTTTTTTTGTTACTTAGCTTAATTTCCAGATCTAGCTCTCTGTGGATATGACCTCGATCTTACCGAGTTAATTGCTACATCGCACACTCGTGCACTTGCGAGTTAAAACAAGCCGATCATAAAAAGCGGTCAAGCAATTTTGGCGCCGTTGCCGGGGAGCTAGCAAGCAAAGGTAACAAATTTAGATTTGATTATTGGAAAACTAAAAAAAAATCATATAAAAAAATTTAATTGGCTGGTTTTACCGCCTCAAAAAAAAAATAATTAAAAAACAAATCAAGTGGCTGGGTTTACCGCCTCAAAAAAAAAATAATTAAAAAACAAATCAAGTGGCTGGTTTTACCGCCTAAAAAAAATTTGACCTTAACGTTTTGGATATTGGACTATTAATTGTTGGATTTTGGTTGGTTCAACCATTTTTCTTTTATTTTCTATTCTTATTAGTTGCTAATATTTTTCTTGTTTATTTCATTTTATTTGGTTGATATTGTTTTTATTTATTGTCTAAAGTGCTTGGCCGGTATTACCGCCTTTTTTTATTCATGCTTGTTATAATTATCTTTTAATGTTTATTGTTGTTAATAGTGCTTATTAGTTGGAGAGTGAATTTCTTAATTTGTTGTATTTTATTTTTGAGCTATTACTTTTATTTGCATTTTTTTTCTTTCCTTTCCTTTCATATTCATATAATTGTTATATTATTATTATTATTATTATTTTATCATGGCTAATGTTGAAGATGTAGAGGGTGAAGGGAGTGTTCAAGGTAATGGACCTCCACAATTCAATGATCAACCTAATTTTCGAACTCTTAGAGAGTATCTTCACCCGGCTAGACAAAGTACACCTTCGTGTATTATCTTACCTCTTAACCAACAAGCTTTCAATTTGAAACCGGGCATGATTCAACTTCTTCCCACATTTCATGGTATGGATTCTGAAAATCCATACATACACATTAAAGACTTTGAAGAGGTATGTAATACTTTTATTGATAGAACATGCACCGAGGAAACCATTCGGCTTAAATTGTTCCCATTCTCTCTAAAGGATAAAGCCAAGCTTTGGCTAAACTCCTTGCGTCCTAGGTCTATAGGTACATGGAGAGAAATGCAAGCTGAATTTTTGAAAAAATACTTCCCCACTCATAGGACAGCAGCCTTACAACGTCAAATGATGAATTTTTCTTGTAGTCCAAATGAGTCATTTCACCAAGCTTGGGAAAGGTTTAAAGACTTGTTAAATGCATGCCCTCACCATGGTTTTGAGATGTGGAGGTTAGTGAGTTTCTTTTATGACTCTCTTACCGCAGATTTTAAAAAGCTAGTGTCAACCATGTGTAATGGTGAGTTTTATGACAAAGAACCAAGTGAGGCCTTTGATTTTTTTGATCAATTGGCTGAAAACACAAAGCAATGGGAGACTTCTCTCCCAGTTCATGTTGAGTCTAGAAACACCATTTCTCATTCAAGTGGGAAGTTTCAATTGAAAGAGACTAATGACCTCAATGCTAGATTAGCCTCATTGGCTAGGAAAGTAGAGTCTCTTGAGATTAAAAAAGTGCATGTTATAAGTGAACAACAAGAGGAAAGTTGTGTTGTTTGTGAGAGCAAAGGGCATAGGACAACTGAGTGTCCTACCATTCCAGCCTTCAAGGAAGTGCTATATGGCCAAACTTCTGATTCAAGTAATGTTAGAAAGCCATTTCCAAACCAAGTAGGCAATCCCTACTCTAAGACCTATAATCCTGGATGGAGGAACCACCCAAATTTTGGATGGAGAAATGAGAGCTCTTCAGTACCTCAAACATTTCAACCTCCACCCCAACCATTTCATGCTCCCACACATAACACATACCAACCACCTCATAAGAGATCCTTAGAGGATACTCTTCAACAATTCATGCAAACGCAACGAGGAATCAACAACCAAGTTTACAAATTCCAAGACCAAACCAATAGGACCTTAGATGACATTCGAAGTCAACTAACTAAGTTGACTCAATCACTAAGCATTCAAGAGAAGGGAAAAATCCCAGCTCAACCAATGCCCAATCCTAGAGGTCAGGTACACATGAGTGAATCCTCACCTAGTGAACCTTCAAACCATGAACAAGTCCAAGCCATCACTACCCTTAGAAGTGGAAAGATTGTTGATAAAGGTGTAGGTTTTAGGATTCCTAAAGGTATTGTGGAGGAGAAATCTAGGGAAAGTGAAGAGGGAATCAAAACACAAGTGACAAATGAGAGTTTGAGTGACAAAGAAGGTGAGATAAATGAGAAAGAGATGAGTGAGAAAGGAGATGATTCAAGAAAGATTGGAGTCAAAATGAGTGATTTAGAATTTGTTCCTAGAGCACCATTTCCACAAAGGTTAGGAAAACCTAAACAAGATCTTATGAACTCGGAAATCTATGAATTGTTCAAACAAGTGAAAGTCAATATTCCACTCCTTGATGCAATTAAACAAGTTCCATCTTATGCAAAGTTTCTTAAGGATTTATGCACAGTCAAAAGGAGATTGAATGTGAAAGAAAGAGCTTTTCTGACTGAACATGCTAGTGCCATCATCCAGTTTAAGACCCCTCCCAAATACAAAGATCCTGGTTGTCCTACCATTTCATGCATTATTGGAAGTCATAAGATAGATCAAGCTTTGTTGGATTTAGGAGCGAGTGTGAATTTAATACCCTACACTGTTTACGAACAATTAGGTTTAGGAGAAATCAAGCCTACTCGAATCACCCTTCAATTAGCTGATAGGTCAATCAAGATTCCTAGGGGTATCGTTGAGGATGTGTTGGTCCAAGTAGATAAATTCTACTTTCCTGTTGATTTTGTAGTGTTAGACACCGCACCAATTCAAAGTTCTAATGCCCCCATCCCAGTCATCTTAGGGAGACCTTTCCTAGCTACATCCAATGCCTTAATTAACTGTAGGAATGGGGTGATGAAATTGTCTTTTGGGAATATGACTGTGGAGATGAACATATTCAATGTCTCCAAACAAATCGGGGAACATGAGGACATTAGAGAGGTAGATTTCATCCAAACAGTTTGTCAAGAACACTTTGAGAGAGTGTGGATCAAGGATCCATTGGAGAGAACTTTAATTCATGATGAAAGATTTTGTTCTTTGGAATGTGTTGATGAGGAAGTAAGAGAACTCGAGACTTATCTAGATCCAATGCCTATTATGTCAATAGGTCAATGGACCCCATCATTTGAGCCTTTGATTTCACCCCAAGCGAAAGTTGAGGAATCTCTTGTCCAGCCTGATAAACTAGAAAGGAAGCCTTTACCGAGTGATCTTAAGTATGCATTTCTAGGGGAAGATGAATCATATCCTATTGTGATCTCATCAAAACTTAGCATAGAGCAAGAACAAAAACTTTTGAGAGTGGTGAGAAAACACAAGAAAGCAATTGGGTGAAAAATTACTGACTTGAAAGGAATTAGCCCTCTTTTATGTACACATAGAATCTATCTTGAAGAAGAGGCTAAATCTGTGAGGCAAATGCAAAGACGATTGAACCCAAACATGAAGGAAGTAGTGAGAGGTGAAGTGCTTAAGCTACTTGATGCAGGTATCATTTACCCTATTGCAAACTCAAAATGGGTTAGTCCAACCCAAGTTGTCCCTAAAAAATCTGGAGTCACGGTAGTGAAGAATGAAAATAATGAGCTGGTACCAACTAGAATCCAAACTGGATGGCGTATGTGCATTGATTATCGTAAATTGAACATGGTGACTAGGAAAGACCATTTTCTGCTTCCATTTTTAGACCAAGTGCTTGAAAGAGTAGCTGGAAGAGCTTTCTATTGTTTTCTAGATGGATACTCAGGTTACAACCAAATTGAGATTTCTTTAGAAGACCAAGAAAAAACCACTTTCACTTGTCCTTTTGGTACCTATGCTTATAGAAGAATGCCTTTTGGTTTGTGTAATGCACCAGCCACTTTTCAAAGGTGTATGATGAGTATCTTTAGTGACATGGTGGAAAATTTTTTGGAAGTTTTCATGGATGATTTTTCAGTTTATGGGGATTCTTATGAGTTGTGTCTAATGAATCTAGAAAAAGTTCTTGAAAGGTGTGAAGAGAGCAATCTTGTACTCAATTGGGAGAAGTGTCATTTTATGGTGACACATGGCATTGTTTTAGGTCACATTGTCTCTTCAAAAGGGATAGAGGTAGATAAGTCAAAAGTGAAAGTCATTCAAAAATTAACTACCCCTAAGACTGTGAAAGATGTGAGATCTTTTTTAGGACATGCTGGTTTTTATCGAAGATTCATTCATTCTTTTAGTACCATTGCCAAGCCATTGTGTAACTTGTTGTCACAAGATGTCCCATTTGATTGGACATCAAAATGTCAAGAAGCTTTTGAAAAGCTTAAAGGGTTGTTGACAACTGCACCAATCATGCAAGCTCCTGATTGGTCTTTACCATTTGAACTGATGTGTGATGCTAGTGATTTTGCGGTTGGGGCTGTTTTAGGGCAAAGAAAAGACAAGAAACCTCATGTCATATATTATGCTAGCAAGACTTTGAATGATGCTCAATTGAATTACACTACAACTGAAAAAGAACTCTTAGCTGTGGTCTTTGCATTAGACAAGTTTAGGTCTTATTTGGTTGGATCTCTTGTTATTGTTTTCACTGATCATGCAGCATTGAAATATTTGCTCACAAAACAAGATGCCAAACAACGTTTGATTCGATGGATCCTCCTACTCCAAGAGTTTAACATTGAAATTCGAGATAAAAAGGGAGTAGAGAATGTAGTGGCTGATCATTTGTCTCGTCTTTCAAGCTATAAGACCATAATTGATGAATCTCCAATAAATGAACTCTTTGCTGATGAAAATTTATTTTGTGTAGGTACTGTCTCTTATATTGGTTCTCCATGGTATGCTGACATAGCAAATTACCTAGCCACAAGTCAGATTCCTTCTCATTGGTCTAAACTTGACAAACAAAAATTCTTGCGCAATGTGCGCACCTTTTTTTGGGATGACCCCTACCTATTTAAATATTGTCCTGACCAAATTATTAGGCGGTGCATCCCTGATCATGAAATTCCAAGGGTCATTAATTTTTTTCATGCATTAGCCTGTGGTGGGCATTTCTCTTCCAAGAAAACCATTGCCAAAATCTTGCAGTGTGGTTTTTATTGGCCTACCATGTTTAAAGATGTTCATGCCTTCTGTGTTGCATGTGACCGATGCCAACGACTAGGTAGCCTCACTAGGCGTAACATGATGCCCCTTAACCCCATCCTTGTTTTGGAAATATTTGATTGTTGGGGGATTGATTTCATGGGACCTTTTCCAAGTTCATTTGGTTACCAATTCATCCTTGTAGCTGTTGATTATGTGTCTAAATGGGTGGAGGCCATTGCATCTCGAACCAATGACCATCGAGTTGTGGTCAAATTCTTGAAAGAAAATATTTTCTCTCATTTTGGCATGCCTCGGGCTATGATTAGTGATGGGGGAAAACATTTTTGTAACAAGCCCGTTGGGATTTTGATGAGAAAATATGGTGTAATTCACAAGGTCAGTACCCCCTATCACCCACAGACTAGTGGCCAAGCTGAGTTGGCAAATAGGGAGATCAAGAACATTTTAGAGAAAACAGTCAATCCAAACCGTAAAGATTGGTCCCTACGACTAGTTGATGCTTTATGGGCATATCGCACTGCTTATAAGACCTCTTTAGGAATGTCTCCTTATAGGCTAGTTTATGGAAAGCCTTGTCATCTTCCTGTTGAGATTGAGCACCGTGCATATTGGGCCATTCGGCAATTTAATGACAATGAAAACGAGGTTGGCAAAAATAGAAAGCTTCAATTGGATGAATTAGAGGAGCTAAGAAATGATGCATTTGAAAATGCAAAAATTTCAAAACATAAGATGAAAACTTTGCATGATAAACATATTCTTAGAAAATCCTTTCATGTTGGTCAAAAGGTTCTCTTGTATAATTCACGATTACATCTCTTTCCTGGGAAGTTAAGGACAAAATGGATTGGTCCATTTGTGATTAAATCCATCTCTGAGCATGGTGCATTTGAGGTAGAAAATCCCAAGAATGGAAATATTTTCAAAGTAAATGGTCATCGATTGAAACTTTATCTTGAAAATGTTGTGGCTGAAGTTGAGACATTGGATCTTGAAGATCCAATACCATTGTAGTATCAAAAGTAATGAGTTTTTATTTTTATTTTTATTTTCATTTTCATTTTTTTCTTCTTTCTTCCATCTCTTATATTTTCTTGTTCATGCATTCGGGACAATGCATTATTTTAAGTTGGGGGGTGTGAGGTTCTTTATTTTCAAAAAAAAAAAAAAAAATCAATGTTTTCTTTTATGTTTTCTTTTAGTTGTGATATGCAGGTTAAAAAAAAATCAAGCAAGAAGTCAGCTCATGCCCAATTCAATCAGACATTCATCCTTGAAAACAGAAGGGGAGTAACAATTTTCTAATCTTTATACTTTTCTTCTCTTTCTCTTTTACATTGAGGATAATGTAAAACTTAATTTTAGATATTTCATTATGTTGAATGCTTGAGATAACCATGCTTGTTAAAAAAAAAAAAAAAATACTTGCATTGGTATGTGAATGAGACTTGTTTAGGATCATCATTACCTTTTTGGGTTCATTATTGTGTTGAACATTGCATGCTTTAATTTGGGATAGATAATATCTTATAAAGCAAGATATAACATACTTTTTTTTAAGATTACTGAAGTACATCTTTCCTTGTAAAAGTTGTGTGAGTTGTGTGAATATGCATGAAAGATGAGTATGATGCTTTACTTGTGATTATCCCTTTTGATCTAGTCCTAAACAAGGTTTAAGTAAATAGAGTAATAATCATTACATAAATAAATAAATAAATAAATGTGTACAAAGTTCTATCTACTCCAATGTTTTGAGTTGCTTAGTAACTAGGGGTATTCATCACAAATGTTTATCTTTACGTCAAACGGCAGCTTGAAATATGAGTATGCAAAGCACTTTAAGTTTGTGACTTTGTGAGTAACCGGGTGCATTCATCACAAATGTTTGTATTCGCGTCAAAAGGGAAGTGACTACTTAAAGACAAAAAATAAATCATATCTTATTAAAAAAAAAAAAACAAAGAAAGAAAAAAAGAAAGAAAAAAAAATATATAGATATTTCTCTAGTTTGCTACCTTGTTTGTGTTGGTGAGAAGGGAAGATTACAAGTTGAGTTTTTGTATGAATCAATTATGTTGGTTGCACGATAAATATGACTGAATTTGGAAATTTTGTATGGATGTTTGATTTAGAGAATGTGAGTATGCTTATTTTTCTTTATTTGCTATTGTGTACACTAAGTTAAAGATACCAATGTTTGCATGATAGGTCCTTCAAGTGTGATGAATCGAGCCTAATTATGGTTGTTATTATTATTATTTTTATTTTAAAGGTTTTATGTTTTGTTTTGCTTGAGGACTAGCAAAATCTAAGTTGGGGGGTGTGATTGTGGATCAAAAGTGTCATTAAGTCTCTTATTTTACATATGTATTTATTGTTTTTATTTGGTTGTTTTTATAATAATTGATGTGTTTTTTAGTAATGAAGTTTGTTTTAATGTTTCGATAGGTTTTTGGAGCTTAAACAAATTAATTCACAAAATTCAACGTCGGAATTCAGAACAAAGAATTGAAGAGACATTTAGTTGAAGATTGAAGCAAATCTTGGTTCAAATAAGTGCTCCAAATTTGTCCCAAAAATCAATTCTATTCTAATTCTAGAAAAGAATATCATATGATTTATTTCAAGCCCAAACTTGCCTTATGTTGTGTGCAAACTTCAACCATTAAACACTCAAGGTTTCAATGTCAATCTTAGCCCAAATAATAAGTACATTTGTATACTTATTTGATGCTCAAATTCAGCCCAAATTCAGCCCCAAATCAGCCCTAAATCAACCCCAAATCAACCTTCAAATCAACCCAAACACAATCCATGATCTTACATGTCCACACAACAAATAACAATTGATTTATTTTGGGCAATCCATTGATCCAAGAAGGCAAGCACATGGATGGAAAGCTGGAGGGGATATTTTAACATTATTTTGGGTCAAAAAGAAGAAGGAGACACCTCATAAATGAGGAAGAAAAACGTGCACCAAAGTAGTTGTAAAGCTGTCTTGATTTGATTTTTCAGAACACCTTTCGGTGTTTTGCCCATAACGTTTGACTCAGGTGTCCAAATGAGCTGTTCTTTAATGATCTGGAAAGGTGACAGAATTGCCTATAAATATGTCTCTAATAGACTTCTCCAAAAAAAGCTTCTAAGAGGGTCGAATTGCTGTCCAAAGTTAGAGTCAGATTTGTGTCCGAATTTTTTCTGAAAATGTATTGTGTTCTTCTTTATAGATTTCGGTTCTTTAGTTTGTAAAACTTATTTTTTCAGTTGGATTCAAGTTCTTTCATGTTTATTGAAGTGTTCTTATATATAATCATGGTTGGCTAAACTCTTTCTTGGATCCAAATCAAGGATAATGGTGATTGAGGTGAGTTCTTTAGGATATGAATGAATCTTAATGTTTATCTTCTTATTTTCTTCATGAATGATTTATTATTGTAAAGAAATTTTAGAAATCATTTAGGTAATGTTATAATCTTGAATTTTTATGCACAAACTTTAGTTTTGGTATAGAGATTGCTTGATTCAATGTCTTACTTAATATGAAAGTACTTGTTCATTCTTAAGCAATAATCAATCTTCATCTTTCTAATCTTCATTGTAATATCTTCTGATCTAATATCACCATCGTTGAGATTAGGTTGAGTTATCTTATATATGTTGAAGAAATCACCAATACATCACCATTAAAATTGATTTGGACCAAGACTTACTTTTCTTGTCATTTAAAATCTATTTACATTTTTTTTTATCTTTGAAAACAAATCCATCAATTATTTTCAACCAAGTTATTGTTAATTTAATTTCTCTTGAGTTTTTTTTTTGTTACTTAGCTTAATTTCCAGATCTAGCTTTCTGTGGATATGACCTCGATCTTACCGAGTTAATTGCTACATCGCACATTCGTGCACTTGCGAGTTAAAACAAGCCGATCATAAAAAGCGGTCAAGCACTTAGTACTTACCCTCATCATGGTTTTGAAACATGGAGATTGGTTTCATATTTTTATGAAGGGTTAACACCTAGAGATAGGCAAATGGTTGAATTGATGTGCAATGGAACTTTTGAAGATAAAGATCCTGATGAAGCAATGAAGTACTTAGACTTGTTAGCTAAAAATGCTCAAAATTGGGACACCGCGGGTACTTATGAGGCACCGAGTAAAACTCAACCTCATACATCTAGTGGAGGTATGTACAACCTTAGGGAAGATCATGACCTTCAAGCCAAGTTTGCATCTTTAGCTAGAAAAGTCGAGGCACTAGAATTGAAAAGGAGTGGTCAATTAAAATCTGTTGAAAACATTGTGTATCAAATCTGTGAAACAAATGAACACTCAACCAATAATTGTCCAGCCTTGCCTTCTTTTAAGGAATGTCTCCATGAACAAGCTTATGCTTTAAACAGTTTCCAAAGGGCCAACCACAACCCATACTCACAAACATACAACCCTGGTTGGAGAAATCACCCAAAATTTAGTTGGAAGAGTGAGAACAACAATGCACAAACTTCACAACCACCATTTCAAGCACACCACAATTTCTAAAATTCTCACGGATATGGACCTCCTTATGCTCCACCTCCTAGAAGAAATCTTGAGGAAACATTGCATGCATTCATTGAAAAGCAAGAGACAATCAATACTCAACTTGCTCAAAACATGACAGATTTTAAATATACTCTTTCAAAATTAACATCTGCTCTCAGTTTCCAAGAGAAAGGTAAGTTTTCATCTCAACCACAACAAAATCCAAGGGGCAATACAATGCAAATGCAAGTAGTTCCGGAAGCCAACACATGGATCAAGTCAAATCAGTCCCTACTCTTCGCAATGGTAAGGTTATTGAAAAACCCTCTCTTGAACCTTATGAGAAAGATGATGAGTCAATCTCTGAGGGTAAGGAAGGGGTTGAATTTGAAAATTGCAAAGAAAAGATTGATTCTCCGCCAACACTTCCATTTCCTCAATCCATGACCAAACAAAGGAAAGTCAATCACAACTCTGAAATTTTTGAAACTTTCAAACAGGTAAGAATCAATATACCTTTGCTAGATGTTATTAAACAGATTCCTTCCTATGCTAAATTTTTGAAAGATCTATGCACTGTGAAGAGGAAACTGAATGTGAAAAAGAAAGTCTTTCTAGCCGAACAAGTAAGTGCTATTCTTCAGAACAATAATGCTTTGAAATATAAAGACCCTGGTTGTCCTATAATTTCTTGCTTTATTGGAGAGCATAAAATTGAAAGAGCCTTACTTGATCTCGGTGCTAGTGTGAATTTACTTCCATATTCAGTTTTTCAGAGTCTCAATCTAGGTGAGTTAAAACCAACTTCTATAACTCTTTTACTTGCCAATAGATCTCTAAAAGTGCCTAGAGGAATAATTGATGATGTGTTAGTACAAGTCGATAAATTCATTTATCTTGTGGATTTTATTGTCTTGGACACACAACCTGTTGAAGTATGTAATTCATTTCTTGTTATTTTAGGACGTCCATTTCTTGCAACTTCTAACGCATTGATTAATTATAGGAATGGATTAATGAAGCTATCATTTGAAAACATGACATTGGAGATGAATATTTTCAACATTTGCAAGCAATATAGAGATGATAATGATTTACAGGAAGTGGACTTTACTGAAAAATTAATTCATGATCAATTTCCAACCACTTCTAGTGAAATTGAGATTGATGAATCTGATGATTTGCAAATGATTTATTTTCAAGAAGAATCAAAGACAAGTAATTGGAGGCCACAAATTGAGGAATTGCCACCACGATCAATTAAATCCATACCTTCAAGTGTTCAACCACCAAAATCTGATTTGAAGTCGTTGCCATCCAATCTTAAATACTTATTTTTTGGAGAAAACAAAAATTTTCTGGTAATAATCTCTTCCAAACTTAATGCACATCAAGAAGGTAAGTTATTACAAACTCTGAAAATGCACAAAAATGCATTAAGATGGACCATAGCCGATATAAAAGGAATTAGTCCTTTGATTTGTACACATATAATTTATTTAGAGGAAAATGCTAAACCCTCTAGAGAAATGCAACGAAGGCTAAATCCTAATATGAAAGAAGTAGTGAAAAATGAAGTCATTAAGCTTCTAGATAATGAAATCATTTATCCTATTTCTGACAGCAAATGGGTAAGTCCTACCCAAGTTGTACCTAAGAAGTTTGGAGTCACTGTGATAACAAATGAGAACAATGAGTTAATTCCCACTAGAACTGTTACTGGTTGGCGCATGTGCATTGACTATAGAAAACTTAATTTTATTGTTTCATGGATCAAATCCTAGAAAGAGTTGCAAGTCATGAATTTTATTGTTTCTTAGATGGCTATTCAAGTTACAACCAAATTGAAATTGCATTGGAAGATCGAGAGAAGACTACTTTCACATGTCCATTTGGTACTTTTGCATATCGAAGGATGCCTTTTGGATTATGTAATGCACCAACCACATTTCCAAGATGCATGCTTAGTATATTTAGTGATATGGTTGAACATTTTCTTGAGATTTTCATGGACAATTTTTCTGTTTTTGGCGATTCATTTGATGATTGTTTGACTAACTTAGAAAAGGTTTTGACTAGGTGTGAAGAGAAGAATCTTGTGCTGAATTGGAAAAAATGTCATTTTATGGTAACAAACGGCATTGTACTTGGTCACATTGTTTCATCAAAAGGAATTAAGGTTGACAAATCTAAAATTGAGTTAATTACAAACTTGCCACCACCAAAATCTCTTAAAGATGTTAGATCATTCCTAGGACATGCTGGTTTTTATAGAAGGTTCATCAAAGATTCTAGTGTAATATATAAGCCTTTAAGTAACCTTCTAACAAAGGATATTATTTTTGAATGGATTGAGCATTGTGAAGAAGCCTTTGTTAAACTTAAAAACTTGCTTGCTTGTGCTCCTATCATTCAACCTCCTGATTGGTCATTATCTTGTGAAATAATGTGTGATGCTAGTGATTACGTTTTAGGTGGTGTTTTGGGACAAAAAAAAGATAAGAAACCTTATGTAATTTACTATGCAAGTAAAACTTTAAATAGTGCTCAAATGAATTATTCCACCACTGAAAAAGAATTACTTGCAGTAGTATTTGCATGTGAAAAATTCAGATCTTATCTTGTTGGCTCACCTGTTATTGTTTTTAGTGATCATGCAGCATTGAAATATCTTCTTTATAAGAAAGATTCTAAGGCTAGATTGGTGCGGTGGATTTTGTTACTTCAAGAATTTGATATCACAATCAAAGATAAGAAAAGCAGCAAAAATGTCGTCACAGATCACTTGTCAAGATTGATAACAGATTCGAAAACTAACATCACACCAATCGATGACTACTTTCCCGATGAATCTTTACTTTTTGTCTTTACAATGCCTTGGTTTGCTAATATTGTCAATTTTCTTGTTTCAGGACAATTGCTAGCTCATTGGAGTACCCAAGATAAAAGAAAGTTCTTAAACGAAGTGAAGAACTTTTATTGGGATGATCCTTATTTATTCAAATATTGTCCTAATCAAATATTTCGAAGATGCATTAAATTTTATCATTCTGAGGCATGTGGGGGTCATTTCTCGTCAAGAAAGACAACTGCAAAAATCTTACAAAGTGGATTTTATTGGCCCACCATGTTCAAAGACTCACATGCATTCTGCAAGTCTTGTGAAAATTGTCAAAAGTTGGGATCTATTTCAAAACATCACACGATGCCTTTAAATCCCATTATTGTCATTGAGATCTTTGAGTGCTGGGGTATAGATTTCATGGGTCCATTCCCTCCATCATTTGGTTTCTTATACATATTAGTCACAGTAGATTATTTTTCAAAATGGATAGAGGCAATTCCAAATCGAAACAATGATCACAAAACAGTGATAAAGTTTTTGAAAGAAAATATTTTGAGTCGATTTGGAGTCCCTCGAGCCATAATAAGTGATGGTGGAACACATTTCTGCAACAAGCCATTTGAGTCTTTAATGAAAAAATATGGAATCACATACAAAGTTGAGGGGTGTGATTGATACTTACAAGTGTATTTTTATCAAGGTTTTATATCATCATTTTGCACTTGAAGTATCAATAACTCCTTAACTAAAACATGTTTTATAATAATATATCTAATAATATAAGATACCTTTAATTTGTGGTAAATGTTCATTTTAAATACAGGCCTATCACATAAATGAAAGGATTGATTGATGAATTTAAGAACTGAAATTGAAAAGATAAAGAGATGGCCAAACTTAGAAAAGAGATGTCGGTGCAATCCAAACCGGAACAATATTCGGTAATTGGGTCATATCTGGAGCTATAGATCTCAGATTTAGGTCTACTTTATATGAATAGAAAGGTAAGACATAGGCCTACAACTTTCATATGGATCCCAAGATCTAAAAAGGCCATTTTCAAGTCCACATTATTGCAACAATAAAGAAGCCCGAATCTGTCCTCTAGCCCGAGCACTGTTCAATATTTTGGTCATATCTGGAGTTCTAGAAGTCGAAATGAGCTGAATGTTTTAGACAAGAAAGCTGAGACACTTTCCTACAACTTTCATGTTTTCAAATGGCTCCAATTTTAACATTATCAATGACGTTTTGGGCAAACAAGAGAAGATAAAGATTGTCACCAAGTCAAGAGTTGGTCACCCACTCATTAATTAGTCATAAAATCAATAGTTCCCAATTTTGGCTTATAAAAGGAGGCATTTGCCATGCATTTAGGCATCTTGGTGTCGAGATCAAGATCATGCTCTTGTTTTCTCTTTTTGTATTTTTTGTAATGTTTATGCTTTGTTTTCATTAATATCAAGTTTATGCCTTTCATTTCCTTTCATTTACTTAGTTAACTTTTATCTTATTTATGTTCTTATGTTGTTTATTTATTTTTCTTTCTTTCATTATGTTTAGTTAAGTTTATTATGTCAAGGTGAAAAGGTTACACTAATGATATAAGAATAAGTATAGTGTAAACTTAATATGGACTTTAATGTTTGATACTAACATGTTTTATATTTGTTATCTTGGTCACTCTTTAATACTTTGCTTGTTAAATGACTAATCTTGATTTATGTTGTATAACACTTGGTACAACAAATGCTTGGCACTTTCATAGGTCATACTGTATGGTATAACCGACACCTGAGCTATGAAAGGAACTTGATTTGTTGTTTACATAAGTTATAATCATGAATGCTTGACGAGATTTACAAGTACTAGCATTAATCGAATAAGATGAGTAATGTAATCATGTTAACAATCTATAATTTGATTGGAACCTCCTTTGTGTGTGGTTTTCAATTGAATAATAAGAGTTTATATTATACTTGTTTGACATTCCATTAGTGGATCCTCTAACCTTGACATTGTTTGTTATCATTATTTAATCCTTACATTAATTTTTCATCTCAAAGTTCTCATCAACGTTTCTTCTTCTTCTTCTTTTTCTTTATTATTGTTGTTGTTATTCTTATTGTTGTTGTTATTATTATTATTAGTATTATTATTGCTACTATTATTATTATTGTTGTTATTGTTACTATTGTTGTTGTTTATAATTGTTGTTTATAATTTGTACAATTAACCTCTCTGTGGTTTGACCCCGGTCTTGCCGGGTTATTTATTATTTCGACACTCCTGCACTTTAAAGAAGATATCAATCTTTTAGTCGTGTCACCATCATAACTATAATTAGAGTGGAAGAGCAACTAAGGACGCCATATGAACTAACTCTACATGTAAATGATGAATTATCTTGGAAATCTATTGAGTTGTTTGCTCTATGATAGGTAAAGTTTTATGGAGTTGTTCTTCAATTTTATTTTTTTGTTTGCTTAGCAATTTTGCTAAGTATTATATTATGAGCTTGTGCATTCTCATATTGCCAATTAAGCACTAGCTCAATTCGATAGGCGAGGAAATTCATAAATATAGCAATGGTAAGGTGTATAAAGACAAATGTGCAACCTAAAACCACATTAAAATCATATTATCACCTAGGTTTTGAATCATATAATGTCAGAAGAAAGAAAGTCACCGTAGTTATATCAATTGGATATTAATGATCTCCTATAATTATATTTGGTCCAAATGTATGAGAACTTCAATGAGAATGGGAGGGGAAAAAAGAATATTAAATTTGTGTGTGTAAAAGAGAGCATGTCCTGAAAAATGCAAAAGTTCTATTTAAGATTTGGTTCTGGCATCCAATCCAAGCAGGAAATAATTATATGATACGTTCACATAATCTCAAATTCAACATCTCCCACAAGCCTTTAGCTCCATCCTCTATGATTTCAACAAAATAGTGCAAACCATTATTATGCTACTCATGCATTGTAAAGAAGAAGGAAACATTATGCCATTATTATGTACTCATGCACTGTAAAGAAGAAGGAAACATTATGCTACACAGAAATATTTAAAATGTAATGTAGTATAATAGCTCGAAAATAAATTATGTAACTGTGGAATCTTTTTTTTTAAAAAAAAAAGAAGTCATCATCCCTCATGAATGTAAAAAGAAAACAAAAAAAAAAAGAGAGGAAAAAAGATCCTATCTCCTGCCTTCACTCTTAGGCTCCTTCAAATATTCTCACAACAGAGGATTGCCAAATCTCAATATCTCTCTCCATTTTTGTATTATATAAATATATTCTCTCTCTCACTCACCTTCTCAGCTACAAATTCCATTTCTTTTCTTTTCGTTTAATTAAGAGGAGTGGAAAAACTAAGAAAAGATAAAAAACAGAAAAAAACGGAGAGAGACACATAAAAGCCTCCCTTCAAAGCATGAGCACCTCTTCCTCTGTTTATATTTCAACAATTCCTCCCTTTAGATCTTAGCTTCTCTCAAATTTCCCATCTTGGTCCTCTCCAATATGGTAAATTATTAATCTTTCACTCTTCTTTTCTCCTGATCTCAATCAAGCATTATCTGGGTCGTGATACATCCACCACAATTCCTGTGCTTATTATTATTATTATTATTATTTTGGTTCATCAGTTATCATGGATTGGCTTTTGATTGGTGCTAGAAGGATCAGATGGTCCTAGATTGGATTTGTTAAACACCCACCTTCCTTTTTTGACTGGGTATCAATCAGATTCTATCTAAATCATTTTAAACGGGTATTCTTTTTTCTTTGCTTGTCTGACTGTTCTTATTGACAGATTGATCTGTTCTTATTCTATTGATAAACATTGAGCATTAGCATCGAAGTATTTATTAACTTGTATAATTCATATTTGTTTACTACTGATTAAGCTAATGATTATTAGATTATCAACTGAATTATAAATTTTGTTTGATTTGGATGTTATATTTTGAACTACCTTTTCTTTTGATTGGTATTCGCAATGGATGAGGGAATTTGTTGTAATGGATTCTTGTAGCAAGAGATGGAATCAGATCTTGGTAAGCTCTTCATTGGTGGGATTTCATGGGACACTGATGAGGAACGTCTTAAGGAATATTTTAGCAACTATGGGGAAGTGGTTGAGGCTGTGATCATGAGAGATCGTGTTACAGGCCGTGCCCGTGGCTTTGGTTTTGTTGTCTTTGCAGATCTTACTGTTGCCGAGAGAGTCATCATGGAGAAGCATGTGATTGACGGCCGCACGGTGAGTAGCTGGATTGCAAAAATCTTTTGTGCATTGTGAAAATTTATGGCGCAATGTTAACTTTCTTGCTCTAATTCAGATCATATTTATTTAGATGTCCAAATTCATGAGTTGAACATACTCTTTCTCCCATGTTTAACTCCGAGTTAGTATTGTGAAATTAATATTGGGACGATTAAAATATTCGTATTTTAATTTAGTTGCAGAATGTTTCGAAATGTATCAACTTCAAGTTTAGTACTCTGTATTAAAGAGTGAAAGAGACTTTATGGTTATGGTCTCTGATGATGGTGAGAAATGTAAACCAATTTTGGTCTGGAGTAGAATGAAATGTAACTTACTGTATGCTAGACACTAGAAACTAGAATGAAATGTAACTGCTTGATTTTAGATACTTCACTCTCAATGTCTCAGGTTGAAGCAAAGAAGGCTGTTCCTAGGGATGATCAGCACATTTTAAGTAGAAACATTAGTAATATTCATGGTTCTCCAGGTCCTGGACGCACCAAAAAGATTTTTGTTGGAGGCCTGGCATCTACAGTTACTGAAAATGAATTTAAGAAGTACTTCGAGCAGTATGGTATTATTATTGACGTTGTAGTGATGTATGATCATAACACTCAAAGGCCAAGAGGCTTTGGCTTCATTACTTATGATTCAGAGGAAGCAGTTGACAGAGTTCTGCATAAAACATTTCATGAACTCAATGGTAAAATGGTTGAGGTCAAGCGGGCAGTCCCGAAGGAGTTATCACCAGGGCCTAGTCGGAGCCCTCTGATGGGGTACAACTACAGTTTGACCAGGGCCAACAACTTTCTGAATTCATACACTCAGGGATATAATATGAGCTCTGTTGGAGGTTTTGGAATGAGGATGGATGGTAGGTTTAATCCACTTGCCACTGGTCGAAGTGGCTTTGCTCCATTTGGCACCAGTGGTTATGGGACGAGTATGAATTTAGAGCCAGTCTTGAGTCCAAGCTATGGTGGAGGTTCCAACTTTGGCAACACTCCTGCATATGGGCGGATCTCAAGTCCCTATTATAGTAGTAATCCAAGCAGGTACAGCACCCCAATAGGTTATGGTGTTGGGAATGCAAGAAATGATTCTCTCTTGAGCCCTACTACTCGGAATGTTTGGGGAAATGGGAGCCTCAACACTGCCACAAATCCTGGCAGCCCTGGTCCTCTGCTGGGATCTGGATCTGGAAGTTTTGGAGTTTCATTTGGGAATAGTGGAGCAAATTGGGGCACCTCTACTGTTTCAGCCCAAGGTGGAGGGATTGCTTCTGGCTATACTAGTGGCAGCATGGGTTATGGGAATGGTGACAGCAATTATAGTTTTGGTGGGTCAGGATATGCAAGAAACAGTGGAGCTAGTGTACCACCAACTTCATCATTCTCTGGTTCAATTGGTGGTTATGAGGGGTCCTATGGGGAACTTTACCGTAGTGGTTCAGTTTATGGTGATTCAACTTGGCGAACTGCAATCCCTGAGCTAGATGGATCCGGATCATTTGGTTATGGACTCGGAGATGTAGTTTCAGATGTTACAACTAAGAATTCTGAGGGTTATATTGGGAGTTATGGTGTTACAAGTAGACAGTCAAATAGAGGTAACACTTTCCTTTGAACATTCTTTGAAATAGTTTAGGTTGTAAATAAAATCTAATGGACTATATATATGCCAGTGCACATGGGCATCTGTGTGTCTGCATTTGTCACAAACATTTATGTTGAGTGAAAACTTCTAGAAGAATTCTTTTACTGGAGCATCAAAACAATTATATGATATTTGAGCGCTCTTTTATTTCTTTTGCATTGACAAGTTCATAGCAAAATCTCAATTAGGTTTGCTTATAAAGTAAAAGATGGTGTTATCTCCTCAATGAACGATGTTATCTATTTCCATCTAGACATGCCCTTATCAATGTTAATATCTTTGGATTGGTATCGTAACTTTTTATTTCCCCTAAACTGCATTTTTGTTGAAAAGGATCCACACCGCTGCCTCAACTACATATGATATATGACATGCTTTAGTAATTTTCTAGATGTGTTAATTCTACATGGATTTTTTTTTTAATTATTTTGACTGACCTTGTCTTGCATGCAATCCTTGAATTCTTAACAATTTGGATTGATGACATATCAGAACTTTATTTTTCATTTCCAGATTTTTAACCAATTGGGAGGCCTATTTATAGATTGTGTAATTCTCTTATGCTGGAATTCACTTGCATAAAAAAACTACGCAGAAGGGTTGTGTGTGTGTGTGTGTGTGTATAGTTCTCTCATTCTTTCATTTGGGAGTGGAAGTGGACATCAATAATCTGTAAATTCAAAAGGTATTCCTATGCTATGTTTGACTTAGTGGACATGTATGTACATATCTATCTAAATATGCGAGATCATCTAAAACATTGACTTGTCCAAACATGCATTTGAGCAATCTGAGTTTTAAAAGATATAATAAAATATTAAGACACCTTCAGCTTTTAGCTATTGTGGGTGCTGATATTCAGTAGCTAATTGCTAACATCTGGTACTAATTTTAGCTTTTCTTTTAATTGGTACTTGCTTCAGGAATTGCTACCTAGGAGATCTGTTAATGGATGTCACTTGATAATTGTAGGTGAAGGAATCTCTTTAAACAGGTGAAGAATTGTGAATTTCATATGTCCCGTCTTGATTACGATCAGCATATAAAGAAATTTATCTTACAGAGCTAACGAGGGTTCTTGATTTGCATTATACACGTTGAGAGAAAGCAGTTACAAGGGATTTTGTGTAAGGTTTGAGATTTGATTATTTTTTCTTTCTACATAGTCAAAAGCTTAGGTTCCTTTGGCATTTGAGTGAGGTGTAAAATCGGATTGTGGGACATATACTCAGGAAGATTGGTTCCATAAATGTACGTGCATCTTCAGCGAGGTGCCCCTGTGATAGTGGTTAAAAAAAAAAAAAGGAGGATTTTCTTTCATTTTCTTTTTTGATTTTGCCTGCCTATGGTGCTGGTTGCTGTCAGTATTTTTGCTCCTCTTTATTTGTCTCTCCCAGATTGTATTTGAGGTTTTTTCTTATCTGCTAGTGTGAAACATTATAAGGGATGTTCTTTTACGATCCCCACCCCCAGAAATAAGTTACATAATATTCTTATTCATTTTTTATTAATTGAGAGTACTATAAAAGCAAGTTCACTCTCGGATGGATGCTGTTCTTTCATGTATTTAAATGAATGCCAGATTGCGATTGCGATTGCTTGCTTGTTATTACCCTCGTATGGTTCTATAATTATTAGCTAGCATAAATAAATATTTTGTGCAAAATGCTAATGACATAAGTTGTTTTCGCATGCGGACACATGATACTTGGAATTGATACTTAGTTGTTTGGTGTAGGGTTTTTAAAAAACCTGAATTAGTTTTATTAGAAATTCAAGAGTAAGGGTTATATTAGTTTAACTCTAACATTGATTTTTCATCTCAAAGTTCTCATCAACTTTTTTTTCTTTACTTCTAGTACTAGTATTGTTGTTGTTGTTATTATTACTATTATTGTTATTTATAATTGTTGTTTATAATTTATATAATTAACCTCCCTATAGTTCGATTCCGGTCTTGTCAAGTTATTAATTACTTTGACATTCCTACACTTGGGAGAAGACATCAATCTTTTGGTCGTGACAACCTATGTCTTAGCTTTTCATCCATATAAACCAGACTTAAATCCAAGTTCTACAGCTTTAGTTATGATCTAAAAACCGAATGGTATTTTGGTTTGAATTGAATTAGCATCTCTTCTCCAAGATTAGCTTTTTTTTTTTTTTTCCTCTCCTCAATTTCAATAGTTAAACAAGCAATCAATCAATCGTTTGAATTGTGAAACCTGCCTGCATTTGAAATGAGCATTTATCATAAATTAAATATATCTTATATTATCATACTTGTAATTATAAAGCATGCTGAAGTTATGGAATTTAATGATACTTTAAGTGCAATATGTTGACATAAAATCTTGATAAAAATACACTTTTAAGTACTAATAATACCCCCAACCAGCTTATTACTGATCCCTAGTAATTAAAGCATTAAAGTAGAAAAATAATGTACAAAATCCAAAAAGTAAGACATTCAGCATTTAACTTCTATTAGTCTATTCAAATAAACAAATTCTCATTAGATTTATTTATCTGCTTTATACTTCTTAAACAAGTGATTAGTACTTAAAAGTGCATTTTTATTAAGGTTTTATGTTATCATTTTTGCACTTGAAGTATTAGTAACTCCTTAACTAAAGTATGTTTTATAATAATATATCTAATAATATAAGATACTTTTAATTTGTGATAAATATTCATTTTAAATGCAGGCCTATCACATAAATGAAAGGATTAATTGATGAATTTAAGAACTGAAATTGAAAAGACAAAGAGATGGTCAAACTTAGAAAAGAGATATTGGTGTAATCCAAATCGGAACACTATTTGGTAATTGGGTCATATTTGGAGCTGTAGATCTCTGATTTAGGTCTACTTTATATGGATGGAAAGGTAAGACATGGGACTACAATTTTTATATGGAACCCAAAACTTCAAAAGGCCATTTTCAATTTTAAATTGTAGCAACAACAAAAAAGTCTGAATCTGTCTTCCAACCCGAGTATTGTTCAGTGTTTAGTCGATATCTGGAGTTCTAGAAGTCCAAATGAGCTGAAT